>NC_064645.1:399130231-399433261 GCF_023864345.2 Schistocerca serialis cubense
GATCTCCTTTGTTACGCACACTGGATGACCGCTAATTGTAATAAATGTTCATGGACTAACTAAATATTGGCTGAGTCTAGTGGTAATTTTAAAGAAAAATTACTCATCCGGTTTTGGAGGACCTTCTTCAATCCGTTGCTTTAATTTCTTCTGTCTGTAACCCTGCTTCCCTTGTAAGTCTGGTAACCTCACAGGTTGACATGTTTCTTGAATAATATGGACAACAAACTGATTCATACGTAATTTTCATTTTTAATAGTCCTAGATGCCATGCTTCCATCAATTTACAATGTGCACTCAGTCAAATACATTGAAATTGTACGCAACTCCATAAAAACTTCCCATCTCTCCTTTCTTCCCTCCTGCCACACAACATACAACCAACTGCACCCAGTTAACATAGTTCCAAAGTACATGAGTAGAGATATAGACATACTAAGATCGAAACATAGAACATTAAATCGAAAATAATTTACAGAATATAAAAATTACTCAACAGCAGAATAGAACAATTATGATAACATATATTCTCATAAAAAACTATACCTTTTTGTAGTACAGTAATTTTATGAACTTTTTTAATCAGATGGGTTGTGTTAGCAAATTTACTACTACACAGTTGAGTTTCAAAACACTACAAATATGATCGAAAAAAGGATAAGATCGTAAATTTGAGATTATACATGGCCCAGACAGCTTATTCCTCGTTACAAGGATAATGGATAAATCTGAAATATCGCTACATTCATAGTTCCAATTCTTTGTCATTTATTAAACGAATGTACTGTTCATTTCTTTCAAATTAATTTTCAGAACAAGTACTTTTTGGAATGTTTCATCAGAAACTTTATCCGGTTTACAGAAATTTACCGTTGTGACACTAAAGAAAATACTTTCTACACATGCAATGCACTCCTGAATTCGTCTTTAATCATGTCTTCGATGTATGGCTTTCAGCTCGTCATATGCTTCCTCAAAAATGTGGACATCGTCAATTCTGCTCTAAATTTTGGCGAATAATTCATTGTGGTTGCACATGGCTAATAAAATCTTCTTTGTATGTCATATTGACATTTGAAAATTGATATTTCTTTGGTTATTGTATTTCCGATGATTGTTGTAAACGTTCCTTGGGCAGGGAGAGTAATAGGGGTGAACAACTTTTTTTCTTTAATTGGGGTAAGACATTGTTGAAATGATTGCAGTTTTATCGTAAGGTGAAAATGCCTTGTAATTATCTCTTGGCGTTTTTCACAGTAAGTAAGTGGCAAGTGTACTGCAATATGACGAGCTCTTTTGTATACTCGAACACAGCGTCTATTTCGAAACCTTTTAACCTCATTGCTCTACTTAATTACATAGAAGGATGTCGGATCGGAAAACTATTCCATATTCTAACAGCAGGCACACTCACATTTTATCCTAAAACACTTTGGATGACTCTGGAGTCCGGCAGCATTCCGTAAACGTTTTGGGAGACTTAACATTAAAATTCTGGTGATGTGAATCGTTAGGAACCACTGTGTTCTTGCTTGGTTCACTCGTTTTGTAGCACTACAACCACGACAAGCATAATTATACTAAGGAGACACACAGAATCGATAGTGATAGCAAGCTAGGAAAGGTTCTGAACACTATGAGTTTTTGTAGTCTGTTTCTCATCGTTGGCTGCTTACATAGACTTCTCGCGTCATGTTAACAGTGGCAGAAGGAGACGTACTGTCAGGTGCAGAGACAAATGAATGGCCCCGAGTCAGTAGTGTAGTGGGGCTGTAAAAACCAGTTCCCACTACAGCGCGTCAGCGCGGCGTGCGGCTGCGGCAAGCGTTTTCCGTTTAGACGCGGCGGCTCGCGGAATTGGAATTGGAGTTGCCACCTAGAAGCGGCGGTAGTCAGTGACAGACAGCCATTGAGATACGGTTGTCGGCCCACTGGAAGGAGCTTCAAAGTTCACCTTGTAGACAGATTCATTCGTCAGCTCCATGTAGTCCGGAAATTAAATGAAATCTGCTGCAAATACGGCAGTGCGAATGATTGACCAGACTCTAAAATTATTCGAAAGAGGGACAAGAAGGTAACATCAGGAATGGCTTGCTGTGACAGAGTACCATAATATGTGGTATGGTGTGCACAACAAAACTGTGGCCCGTTCCTAACATGCGTCAACTACAACAGCTGTGACTGAGCGTACATCTGCTGTTGCCACGCAAAATGCAAGAAGAATGAGATACATAGCGTGGTGCACCTACATTCTGTGCAAAGCATTGGAAGAATACCACAGTAACAAGACCTGGCGCAGATTCTGGATATGCCCACTCCTTCGTAGCAGAGGTGCAGGAGAGTTCCACACCTTCGCACGGGATATGAGAGAAAATGACATATAGAAGTTCTGTATATAAAGTTTCATATCAGTGCACACTCCGCTGCAAAGTGAAAATCTCATTCTGGAAACATCCCCCAGGCTGTGGCTGAGTTATGTCTCCGCAATATCCTTGCTTCCAGGAGTGCTAGTTCTGCTAGGTTCGCAGGAGAGCTTCTATGAAGTTTGGAAAGTAGGAGACGAGGTACTGGCAGAAGTAAAGCTGTGAGGACGTGGCGTGAGTCATGCTTGGGTAGCTCAGATGGCGCCGGCACGGTAGCTCTGCGTGTTCGGTCAAAGGGTTAGCAGCCCTCTGTAGTAAAAAAACTGAGTTAATCGATCAACAACGAAATTAAACGGACGTCCTACGACGTACCCCCGAGCAGATGCAACGAACGAAAGCGAACAAAATGTGGTTAAAAAAAAAAAAAAGATGGTAGAGCACTTGCCCGCGAAAGGCAAAGGTCCCGAGTTCGAGTGTCAGTCCGGCACACAGTTTTAATCTGCCAGGAAGTTTCATATCAGCGTACACTCCGCTGCAGAGTGAAAATCTCATTCCAGTTCTTTATATACTTTCGAATGACACCATAGAGGTAAATATATGCTACGTTAAATAGTCATGATTGAACTGTCAAGCTGTAGAATGCCACGATAAAGATGCAACAGATAACAATATTTTGAAACGTTATAGGACAAGTCTGTGGAACAGGTAAAGAGGCATACTACCCATTTCTAAAAGACCTAAATTATATTGTATGATGCGAAAGACGAAGTTAGCTGAAGACATACCAATTTTTATGGATCTTTAGTTATTTTCTAATTTACATAATATTCTTTCGTGTATTTCATTACTTGTTTTGTCTTGCATTAATACATACGATGAGTTATTGTCAATGATCGCTCCGCACATCATGAAACAGACGACGAAATTTAGAAAACCAGTCACTCCAGAGGAACAACTTACCATGAAACTCAGGTACAGGAAATTCCAATATTTGAAGCTGTTATAAATTGAGTTACCTGAAATTGCTGTTCGTTATTTTTTATCTCTGAGAGTTCAGTTAAGTAATTTACTGTTCTACTCAACTACATTTTTAAAATATGATTGTGAGACGAATTTTCTTTCGTGTTACTACAATCTAACCGAAACGTTTTATGGCAAACATTTTTCTTGGAATGTAGGCTTGGCATATAACACCTGTATACGTCATGTACACCACTTTTACTCGCTGCATTAAGCCTGCAACGAATTTTACATATCGAAAGATACATGCTGTGTTAATTCCAGAAGTATTTAAGATGCTACAGTCTCAAGCAGTGTTGAGTACATGTCAACAGTTGAATTAATTTTGCTTCTAACGATCATGGAACCACGTGTAGTTACTAGCTGCTGTTAATAACATTGCACAAACAAGTTCTGTGTTTGATCTAAATCATATTCAGGTTACTATTACTTTTCTGAGCACCCTTATGATATAATAAACTGGGACAGTCTTGCGCTTGTCAACTGAAAATGTATTTACTTGCAGATATTGCACTCATGGTGACACAGAACAGCAGGCCGTGGTGGCCGAGCGGTTCTAGGCGCTACAGTCTGGAACCGCGCGACCGCTACGGTCGCAGGCTCGAATCCTGCCTAGGGCATGGATGTGTGTGATGTCCTTAGGTTAGTTAGGTTTAAGTAGTTCTAAGTTCTAGGAGACATGACCTCAGAAGTTAAGTCTCATAGTGCTCAGAGTCTTTTGCATTTGCACACACAGCAAATGATTTCATTGAGTTACCGTGTTGGACGATCAACTATAAGCAGTATTATGCGTAAGACCTGCCAAACCTTATGGAACCTCCTCCAGCTTAAGTTTGTTCCTAGACCAACAACGGACGATTCGTTAAGCGTTGCTTACGATCTTCGAACGCAGTGACAGTTCTCAAACTGTGTAGGGGCTGTAGACGGGAAACATGTCGTAATGCAGTGCCCTGCAAATTCTATTACACAATACTTCAATTATAAAGGGACCCGCTGTGTATTGTTAATGGCGGCATGTGATGTCAATTATATGTTTACGTGGGTGGACATTGGAGCTCCAGGAAGAGAGAGCGATGGGGGCAATTTTGGCTACACAGAATTTGGAGGCCACCTCAAGAAGCAAACACTAGACCTACCTCCGCCATCTGTGCTGCCTGGTAGTTACGTCGTCCTGCCACATGTATTTTTTGCAGACGAAGCTTTTCCTCTGACACAGAACATCGTGCAACCACATGCCGGCCGATTGAAAGACGTACTATCGCGTTGTGAGGCAATTTTTAATTACCGTCTTTGTCAGGCACGATGTTAATTGAAAATACGTTCCGCATGTTAGCAACGAAATGGCGATTGTACCGTCGTGCTATAACGGCTGATGTAGAAACAGTGAAATTAATTATTATGGCAACTGTGGCCCTTCAAAATTACATGAAAGACTGTGACCAATTGGAACGTTCACCCAGCGGATTGTATTGCTCACCAGGACTTGTATTACTTTAAAAAAAAAGCTGATGAAGAGGTTCATGTAGAGAGCCTTCAGCTTCTAACTGACGGCCTCGCCTACTTGCGTTGTAACATACAAAACTGAGCGCCCCGCCTGCGACCCACCCACTGAGCATATCGACCGATATCAAGCCACTAAACATATCAACCAGTATCTCAAGAGCGAAAAGACGTATTGCTCATCTCTCAGCTTTAATTTAATTTCGATACTTCATTTCATATGCATTAATATGAGAATTGAAACGAATCAAATGATAGGTCTGCCCAATGTGGTTTTATCTCTGAAATTTCTTTAAAATTTCGTGCTTTCTTTTACTTGATTTCATGCGGCACAGTAACAATGACGAATAGCGAAAAGAAATGCAGCCTTTTATCGAGCGAGGATATCAGGCTCTATGATGGAAAACAGTACAATTTTTTTTCATGGGATATTTTCTTACAATCCGATGATAAGTATTTCATAGCAGCGGGCGTGTCCGATAGAGCCCTTCGTTGAAAGTTCTCATAGCTCCGAGGGCCACACCTGACGTCAAGCTCAGATACTTTCAATTAAACACTGTTCAGGATTTTTCCCTAATGTACTCGACAACATTTAGAAAAGTGATCAGTCCAGAACAACAACTTCTCATTACTCCATAAAAGTTTTTAACATTACGATTTCCAGCATCTACATTCAGTTTCTATAATGATAGTAAATTACATTTAGTATGGTAGGCAGTTATTTGTAACTGATTATGTCTGTCAGCTGATCCTCAGTGTTTGTTCTACGAGTATTTGTTAGTGAAACAATCAATGAAATAGTTTCAGAATACTCGACTCCATCCTAAACTGTCTTTAACATTACCATAACAAATACATACATAAAACCATCACCCACCCACCATAGAACCTGTTTACAAGTCTACCAACTCCACAAATGATGAACAGTTTGGAAAGATGTACCAAAAAACAAAGAAAATTATTCAGAATATTAAAGGAGACAAAAATTTGAAATATCGTGAAAGAGAGGAAATTGATAGCAGGGACAGGAAGATGAAATATTAGGAGAATATGGGGGGGGGGGGGGGGCAGAAATTAAAGGGGACCCACCGGATAAAATTTGTCGTAATTTAATCATTGCTAAGTCTTTGTTCAAGAATCCTGAAAGAAATACGTGAACACAGTAGCCTTTTCGAAACAAGATTTTAAATTTTAAGACATTTCCAGGTGGAGATGCAGACTGACGATAATTTATTGCCGATTACAACGAAAGAGACAGCCAAATGTAGCGAAATAAGAGACGAAATCTGAATACGTTGAGACCATACCTTATGGATAATCTTAAGGGGAACATTAGCCAACGATTAATAGAAATAGAATACACTACAAGACGAATGGGTACCTTCGAGAGAACAGGTATTGAGAGCATCAGAAGATAAAACTAGGAAAAATGTGCAGTAGGAAGCCTTGCAAAATACAAGATATATTGACTTGAACTGACAACAGAAGTAAATATAAAAAAGGAGTAAATCATATAGGCAATGGGAAATACTGATGTCTAAAAAAATACACTGATAGAAAGTGCAAAATCGTAAATCAACAAAGGCTTTGCAGTTGCGTTCGGAAAAGATAGATGCTGCATATAGGACAATCAAACTAAAAACTTCTTTGGAGCAAAGAAAAGCAAATTTACGAATTTCAACAGCTCACATGGCAAGCCAGAACTAAGGAGAGCAGGGAAGGCTGAAAGTGGAGGGAATATTTATGTGGGGAGGAGGAGGCTATACAAACTAAACTGACCCCAATGCTAGAATCCTGTGAAATGTGTGAACACGCGATGCAATACTGATCCTAAAACCTATCTTAGTAGATAGACTGAAGAATGGGAAAACCACTTTAATGGTATTAGTAGATTAAGAGATATTGATAATGTTGACTGAAATACACTCTTTGAAGCTCTGAAGGTTTCAGTGATGAAACACAGATATACAAAACTTGTACAGAAACCAGACTGTAGACGTTAGACTTCTACGATTTGAAAGAGAAGCAGTTGTTCAGAAGACAGAAGTAATGAAGATATAAAATGCAGACTGGTAATAGCAAGAAAAGCATATCTGAAAAAGAAGGTTTTTTGACACCGATTATAAATTTATATGTTGGAAATATTTTGTGAAGTTAAAGTGTGGAGTGTAGACATGCATGTAACTGAAATGTGGACGATAAACAGTTCTGTCAAGAATTTAATGGATGCTTTCGAAATTTGGTGCTAAATCGGAAGCTGAATATTAGATATGTAGATTGTATAACTAATGAAGAGGTACTGAATCAAATTGAGGAGAAAAATGAAATTATAGCAAAACTTGCCTAAAAGATGCAGTTGTTTGACAGGAAGTATTCTGAGGCATCGGGGAATCATCAATCTGGTAATGGCAGCAAAATTGTGGAGACAGCGGTAAGCAGATTCGAATGGATGTAGGATGTAGTAGGTAGGTAGGGATGAAGAGGCTTACGTAGAACAGACTACAGTGTAACGCTGTATCAACACAGAGCTGAAGACCACAACAAACAAATAAACGAATTGTATATTGTTAACGCAAACGTGCAGCAGCTAGCAGGTCCGTTGATTAACAAGGACAGTTGTGCATTTATTTTCGGAGTATTGTTTTAATATAGCATCTAGTATGCATCACTTGTGCACGTGAGAAGTATTTGTGTATATTTTCCTGTTACTGCATAAAGTCTTATATTAGGAAAAGAGATCCAGATTCTGCAGATACTGAAACGGTGCACACAATGTTGTATTTGGTACTTTATGCCCAGATGCTTCGCAAGGTGATCAGGGATGTACAGTCTTTTGGTAAAAGAAAATGGCTTGTCAGAGGATACATGTTTGGCCTATGAAGACTGTTTTATGAATGTTCAAATGTGTATCGATTCCTAAGGGACCAAACTGCTGAGGTCATCGGTCCCTAGACTTACACACAACTTAAGCTACCTTACGCTAAGAACGACACACACACCCATGGTCGAGGGAGGACTCGAACCTCCGACGAGAGATGGCCGCGGAGTCTGCGACATGGCGCCTCAAATCGCGCGGCATCTCCGCGTTGCAGTCTGTTTTAGCGCTGCTGTCAAGAATAATTGGCAAGCTGGTGTTATTAAGTGTCCTTCTAAATTATTCTAAATGTTATAGACAAACAAAGTTTCTTCAGGCAAAATGAAACAATTAATACGTAATAAAGATATGATATAGCAGCAAACTAGTTCATGTTAATGAGGTGTAGGTCTAAATAGGGTGTCATTTACTATTGCCGCCAAGAAAAACTCCGAAAGTATGATAGAAGCTGAAAAGTTTGTTTGACAAAAGTTGCATGGGATAGTGGGGCCATAATATGACGTTGGTTTTTTGTTGCTAGGTAGGGGTGCGTCATAGAATTGACGGTCAACTTTTTTTTAATGGGATGCTATACCTTGTTACTTATTTTCTAATAGCAGCTATCAAGACGAATACAGCGATTTGTAACAGTAAGGTTTTTGAAGGTCAACGAAGGTCACAAAGGTGGCATGAACATCTATTTACAGACGGTTTCGTAGTGGTGACCATTGATATCAATGCAGTGCTGCAATCTTCTTATCATGGATTGAGTGATATCACTTATAACATCAGTGCTTATCGAAGCACATGTTCAGACAATTCTCTCTTGCATATGTAGACGTGTAGTTGGAACGTCTTTTACGAATCCCCACAAGGAAAAATCCAGAGATGTCAGGTCTAGCGAATGAGCCGACCACGACACATCCCCTCCACGTCCAATCCAATGATCTGGGAATTGTCTCTGCAACTCATTCCTAGTCATCAGCAAAAAATGTGCCAGACACATATCTTGTTGATACCACATTCCGTTCCTTGTTCCTAAAGGTATTCCTCCCAATAACAGGTCTAATGTTTCTTACAGGAATGTGGTATACTTCCTACCATTAAGATTTCCTTCGATGAAATAGGGGCCTATAATTCTGTCCTCCTGAATCCCACTCCATACAATCACCGACCACAGTTTTTGGTGTGCCACTTGCCGCAGCCAACATAGATTTTCATGTTGCCTAATTCATTTAGCCCAATAATGCATGTTATGCAAATTAATATTTCCATGGACCGTGAATGTAGCCTCGTGAGTAAATAAAATCAATTTAATAAATGTGTCATCGTGTCATTCCTCTGAATTTGAAGTTCACCGCATCAGTAGAATTCATAGCGATGCATACAATCGATAACAGTTAATTCCTGGTGGAGGCTGACATGGTAAGGATGAATTTATGGCGACGCAGAACACGAACAACGTTACTCTGGTTCATACCAGATTCATTTGCTCTTTGACGCGAACTAACACAAGGACCTCGAACCACAGTGGCAAGAGCACCAATTTCTGTTTCCTAGTTAGTAACTTTCCTTTGTCGGATATGTTTTTCATGCATTAAAGATCCTACTGTTCTCAATTTATCATACACATATTTGAATGTACGACATGTATGGTGAGCACGTTGAAGATATCTTTCAGCGTATAAGTCTCTATGTTTCACTGAATTTCGCTGGCATTCTCTGTTAATGTGTAGCATATTGACTTGTTCTTCGAAGGAATACATCATTCACATTCACTTGATTCGACGATTACCGTTCCTATTAGTGTTGTATTGCGGAACTGTCGAATGGTGTTTACATGTCAATGGCACGTTAAATGGAAACGCCGCATTCGGCCACTATTTACTATATGCACGATACACGAGAGAGAATTGTCAGAGCCTGTTCTATGATAAGTGCCGATGTTATAAGAAATACAACTCAATCTATGATAAGAAGATTGCTGCACTGCATTCATACCAGTGAACGTCTTCTGTGAATGGACGTTCACGCTACCCTTTTGACCCACGTTTTCAACGACCTTACTGTTACACATCATTGGATTTGTCTCGATAGCCGCTATGAGAAAATAAGTACCAAACTATAGCATCCCATTTAAAAAAAAAAAAAAAGAACAAAGTGGACCTTCATATCTGTGACGCAACCCCATCTAACACAAAAAACCAATGTTATATTATGGACCCCATTGCCCCATGGAACATTTGTCCGACAAACGTTTCAGTTACTATCATACTTTCGGAGTTATTCTAGGTGGCAATAGTTAATGACTCACCCTGTATAGAACGTTTTCAACATTAACATGCTCCATGTAACTGTGCTTCCCATTCACAGACTGTTTATAGCGTTTAAAATGTACATCAATCAATTGTAAGAAACTATAGTTAGTTCTATACCTCAATAGATAAAAAGAGTTTCAGGTATTTACCATATGAGAAATTACATGACTCTTTGCCAATAATCATTTGCAAAAACACCACGTTTCGATATCTCGAACCATTTACTAATTTTGATGCTGTTACAATGACCCACGCTCGACCACCGTGCTGCCCGTCCGCCGACATATCATTCAATATCTCGAGAATGGTGATAGCTGTCATTCTGCTCTAAACTTTAAAAACAATTTCGATATGTAGGCTAAATTTCATGTGCAGTAAACTATTACATAAAATGAAATATATGCAAAGTCTCCGCAATTCATTTTTACCTCTGCACACTAAACAAAATTTCGTGTAGTGGTTTACTGGGAAATGATACAGCAAGTACCAATAACGAGAAATGAAAAGAAATCCAGTGCTTTATCAGGCGAAGATATCAGACTGTTAGATGCGAAAGAATCCAAATTTTTCACCAAATAGTTTCCTTGAGATAGGATGATAAGTATTTCACTGCTGCTGTCACGTCCACGTCAGCGCTTCGGTGAAAGTTCCTATAGCCTGGGGTTGTGTGCCTGACGTCACCCTCAACGCGTTCTGTGATTGGCGGCGTGGACCTGCGGCGCGGCACGTGGCAGCGGCAGCAGTTGGATATGGGTAAACCGCGATTCAGATCCGACTGTGCCGCGCCACTGGCGGCGTTTCCATGCCAACCAATGCCCTGCTGTGAGGTTTTGCCGCGCAGCAGCCCTAGTGGCAACCAGCCTTAAAGGCATATTCGGAGCTCCTGCGGCAGCATCCAGTAAAACAATTTACTTTCATTGTTGCCGGCGCACTGGGCCGCTGCGACAGCCAGCTGACTCAGCTCTGTCAGTTGGACAGTGTCCGTACCCCTGTCGAAGCAGCCAGACCTTCCTTGTATCGTGAAACGAATTTTATGATGACTTCCAACAGCTCGTGCGACTTGGTGGGCTTTGGAATTATGGACAGCCATACAATATGCATTCAGTCTGTCCACAGCTCGTGGTCTAGTGGTTAGCATTGCTGCCTCTGGATCATGGGGTCTCAGGCTCGATTCCTGGCCAGGTTAAATTTTCAGATATACCAAATGCTTTGTCTACAACAACGAAGGACGACATTGGTACTCCTTCTTTGATATGTGGTTTTCTCCTATATTTGTAAAGTTTTACTAACAAGATTTTCGTGTCAAAATGATTGCATAAAAATAGAAGTCACTACATTTTCTGTATGCTGCAACATCTGTGTAAGTGAGCTTACAACCCGTAGCACATAAAGCAAGTAAAAGATGGATAAATCAGTTTTCTAATTATAATTAAGTTAGTTTATTATGCCCCCCCCCCCCCATGAACCATGGACCTTGCCATTGGTGGGGAGGCTTGCGTGCTTCAGCGATACAGATAGCCGTACCGTAGGTGCAACCACAACGGAGGGGTATCTGTTGAGAGGCCAGACAAACGTGTGGTTCCTGAAGAGGGGCAGCAGCCTTTTCAGTAGTTGCAAGGGCAACAGTCTGGATGATTGACTGATCTGGCCTTGTAACAATAACCAAAACGGCCTTGCTGTGCTGGTACTGCGAACGGCTGAAAGCAAGGGGAAACTACAGCCGTAATTTTTGCCGAGGGCATGCAGCTTTACTGTATGATTACATGATGATGGCGTCCTCTTGGGTAAAATATTCCAGAGGTGAAATAGTCCCCCATTCGGATCTCCGGGCGGGGACTACTCAAGAGGATGTCGTTATCAGGAGAAAGAAAACTGTCGTTCTACGGATCGGAGCGTGGAATGTCAGATCCCTTAATCAGGCAGGTAGGTTAGAAAATTTAAAAAAGGGAAATGGATAGGTTGAAGTTAGATATAGTGGGAATTAGTGAAGTTCGGTGGCAGGAGGAACAAGACTTCTGGTCAGGTGACTACAGGGTTATAAACACAAAATCAAATAGGGGTAATGCAGGAGTAGGTTTAATAATGAATAGGAAAATAGGAATGCGGGTAAGCTACTACAAACAGCATAGTGAACGCATTATTGTGGCCAAGATAGATACGAAGCCCACACCTACTACAGTAGTACAAGTTTATATGCCAACTAGCTCTGCAGATGACGAAGAAATTGAAGAAATGTATGATGAAATAAAAGAAATTATTCAGATTGTGAAGGGAGACGAAAATTTAATAGTCATGGGTGACTGGAATTCGAGTGTAGGAAAAGGGAGAGAAGGAAACATAGTAGGTGAATATGGATTGGGGGACAGAAATGAAAGAGGAAGCCGCCTGGTAGAATTTTGTACAGAGCACAACATAATCATAACTAACACTTGGTTTAAGAATCATGAAAGAAGGTTGTATACATGGAAGAACCCTGGAGATACTAAAAGGTATCAGATAGATTATATAATGGTAAGACAGAGATTTAGGAACCAGGTTTTAAATTGTAAGACATTTCCAGGGGCAGATGTGGAATCTGACCACAATCTATTGGTTATGACCTGTAGATTAAAACTGAAGAAACTGCAAAAAGGTGGGAATTTAAGGAGATGGGACCTGGATAAACTAAAAGAACCAGAGGTTGTACAGAGATTCAGGGAGAGCATAAGGGAGCAATTGACAGGAATGGGGGAAATAAATAAAGTAGAAGAAGAATGGGTAGCTTTGAGGTATGAAGTAGTGAAGGCAGCAGAGGATCAAGTAGGTAAAAAGATGAGGGCTAGTAGAAATCCTTGGGTAGCAGAAGAAATATTGAATTTAATTGATGAAAGGAGAAAATATAAAAATGCAGTAAGTGAAACAGGCAAAAAGGAATACAAACGTCTCAAAAATGATATCGACAGGAAGTGCAAAATGGCTAAGCAGGGATGGATAGAGGACAAATGTAAGGATGTAGAGGCCTATCTCACTAGGGGTAAGATAGATACCGCCTACAGGAAAATTAAAGAGACCTTTGGAGATAAGAGAACGACTTGTACGAATATCAAGAGCTCAGATGGAAACCCAGTTCTAAGCAAAGAAGGGAAAGCAGAAAGGTGGAAGGAGTATATAGAGGGTCTATACAAGGGCGATGTGCTTGAGGACAATATTATGGAAATGGAAGGGGATGTAGATGAAGATGAAATGGGAGATACGATAGTGCGTGAAGAGTTTGACAGAGCACTGAAAGACCTAAGTCGAAACAAGGCCCCCGGAGTAGACAGTATTCCATTGGAACTACTGACGGCCGTGGGAGAGCCAGTCCTGACAAAACTCTACCATCTGGTGAGCAAGATGTATGAAACAGGCGAAATACCCTCAGACTTCAAGAAGAATATAATAATTCCAATCCCAAAGAAAGCAGGTGTTGACAGATGTGAAAATTACCGAACTATCAGCTTAATAAGTCACAGCTGCAAAATACTAACACGAATTCTTTACGGACGAATGGAAAAACTAGTAGAAGCCACCCTCGGGGAAGATCAGTTTGGATTCCGTAGAAACACTGGAACACGTGAGGCAATACTGACCTTACGACTTATCTTAGAAGAAAGATTAAGGAAAGGCAAACCTACGTTTCTAGCATTTGTAGACTTAGAGAAAGCTTTTGACAATGTTGACTGGAATACTCTCTTTCAAATTCTAAAGGTGGCAGGGGTAAAATACAGGGAGCGAAAGGCTATTTACAATTTGTACAGAAACCAGATGGCAATTATAAGAGTCGAGGGACATGAAAGGGAAGCAGTGGTTGGGAAGGGAGTAAGACAGGGTTGTAGCCTGTCCCCGATGTTGTTCAATCTGTATATTGAGCAAGCAGTAAAGGAAACAAAAGAAAAATTCGGAGTGGGTATTAAAATTCATGGAGAAGAAATAAAAACTTTGAGGTTCGCCGATGACATTGTAATTCTGTCAGAGACAGCAAAGGACTTGGAAGAGCAGTTGAATGGAATGGACAGTGTCTTGAAAGGAGGATATAAGATGAACATCAACAAAAGCAAAACAAGGATAATGGAATGTAGTCTAATTAAGTCGGGTGATGCTGAGGGAATTAGATTAGGAAATGAGGCACTTAAAGTAGTAAAGGAGTTTTGCTATTTGGGGAGCAAAATAACTGATGATGGTCGAAGTAGAGAGGATATAAAATGTAGGCTGGCAATGGCGAGGAAAGCGTTTCTGAAGAAGAGAAATTTGTTAACATCGAGTATAGATTTAAGTGTCAGGAAGTTATTTCTGAAAGTATTCGTATGGAGTGTAGCCATGTATGGAAGTGAAACATGGACGATGAATAGTTTGGACAAGAAGAGAATAGAAGCTTTCGAAATGTGGTGCTACAGAAGAATGCTAAAGATTAGATGGGTAGATCACATAACTAATGAGGAAGTATTGAATAGGATTGGGGAGAAGAGAAGTTTGTGGCACAACTTGACCAGAAGTAGGGATCGGTTGGTAGGACATGTTCTGAGGCATCAAGGGATCACCAATTTAGTATTGGAGGGCAGCGTGGAGGGTAAAAATCGTAGGGGGAGACCAAGAGATGAATACACTAAGCAGATTCAGAAGGATGTAGGTTGCAGTGGGTACTGGGAGATGAAGAGGCTTGCACAGGATAGAGTAGCATGGAGAGCTGCATCAAACCAGTCTCAGGACTGAAGACCACAACAACAACAGTTTATTATGAGAAAAAAGGCATAACATACTCCATGACCACCTCGCTCGGCTGATCGGTCTCCACTGACCATCAGCTGCATGACTAAATTTACTGCTTATCGTTGTAACTGTCTAGTGCATTATAGCCCAAACTCCTGAGCCCATCTCCCTACAAGCATTTTTATGTTTGATTTCTTACGCTGTAAATCAAGCAAAGCTGTGCTCAACTTGAATGATGGTTTCAACACTGCAGTGCTTTGCTAGGGTTGGTGGTGTGGCCGTGACTTCCTACAATCTCTGAACAGATACAGCCTGTTAGATGGGGATGTACATTTCAACACTGGCTCCGAATTATGGTGCGACTTGATTTGGTGTTATTGTCATTGTTATAGGTAAAAGAAGCGATGAGAACAAAGAAAATCGTAGGACGAACCGGAGAACGAACCCTGTGTCTTAGTTTTGCAGTCTAGAGCTTAAGCCACAGAGCCACAAATGCCATTTCAGGAGATACCATTAATGAGTTATTTACAAAACTGAAACTGCACTGAACCAAGGGAACAAATACTAGTACGCAAAAGAACTTGCCCCCCTTCTAACAGCCGTGTACCGCAAGTCTCTAGAGGAACGGAAGGTTCCAAATGATTGGAAAAGAGCACAGGTAGTCCCAGTCTTCAAGAAGGGTCGTCGAGCAGATGTGCAAAACTATAGACCTATATCTCTGACGTCGATCTGTTGTAGAATTTTAGAACATGTTTTTGCTCGAGTATCATGTCGCTTTTGGAAACCCAGAATCTACTATGTAGGAATCAACATGGATTCCTGAAACAGCGATCGTGTGGGACCCAACACGCTTTATTTGTTCATGAGACCTAGAAAATACTAGATACAGGCTCCCAGGTAGATGCTATTTTTCTTGACTTCCGGAAGGCGTTCGATACAGTTCCGCACTGTCGCCTGATAAACAAAGTAAGAGCCTACGGAATATCAGACCAGCTGTGTGGCTGGATTGAAGAGTTTTTAGCAAACAGAACACAGCATGTTGTTATCAATGGAGAGACGTCTACAGACGTTAAAGTAAACTCTGGCGTGCCACAGGGGAGTGTTATGGGACCATTGCTTTTCACAATATATATAAATGACCTAGTAGATAGTGTCGGAAGTCCCATGCGGCTTTTCGCGGATGATGCTGTAGTATACAGAGAAGTTGCAGCATTAGAAAATTGTAGCGAAATGCAGGAAGATCTGCAGCGGATAGGCACTTGGTGCAGGGAGTGGCAACTGACCCTTAACATAGACAAATGTAATGTATTGCGAATACATAGAAATAAGGATCCTTTATTGTATGATTATATGATAGCGGAACAAACACTGGTAGCAGTTACTTCTGTAAAATATCTGGCAGTATGCGTGCGGAACGATTTGAAGTGGAATGATCATATAAAATTAATTGTTGGTAAGGCGGGTACCAGGTTGAGATTCATTGAGAGAGTCCTTGGAAAATGTAGTACATCAACAAAGGAGGTGGCTTACAAAACACTCGTTCGACCTATACTTGAGTATTGCTCATCAGTGTGGGATCCGTACCAGATCGGGTTGACGGAGGAGATAGAGAAGATCCAAAGAAGAGCGGCGTGTTTCGTCAAAGGGTTATTTGGTAACCGTGATAGCGTTACGGAGATGTTTAACGAACTCAAGTGGCAGACTCTGCAAGAGAGGCGCCCTGCATCGCGGTGTAGCTTGCTCGCCAGGTTTCGAGAGGGTGCGTTTCTGGATGAGGTATCGAATATATTGCTTCCCCCTACTTATACCTCCCGAGGTGATCACGAATGTAAAATTAGAGAGATTAGAGCGCGCACGGAGGCTTTCAGGCAGTCGTTCTTCCCGCGAACCATACGCGACTGTAACAGGAAAGGGATGTAATGACAGTGGCACAAAAGTGCCGTCCGCCACACACCGTTGGGTGGCTTGCGGAGTATAAATGTAGATGTAGATGTAGATGTAGTTCTGTAGAAATAAAAAATGAAGATACAGTGCCATTATATGTTATTGGTTATTTAATTTACAGATATTTTATTACAGAATAAATTTGTTTGAATGACCTACTTATTGGAATAATTATCCAGATGGAAATCTGTTCGAGCAATGCCCATATCATTTCACCAAACTCCTTGTGCTTTCTTTTTTATTAGTTAATTATAAATAAAGTTGACTATTAGAATCTGCCCCGACACTCTCAATGTAAGTCTTTTTAATTTGTTCTGTGCAAAGTATGTATAAATGTCGGTACGATTTGGCAGCCGACTCAAAGCGAGCACTAATTCATCAGCTATTATTTCACAGTAATATACAGTTCCACAATTGAAGGAATGACCTTCCATAACATTCATTATGCGGTAATAAATTTAATTTTCCTTATCCTCTGGTAACACTTGATGGATCTGAGGTATACAGCACAGACCTTCTCCAAAGGAAACATGAAAAATTCTAATTCTAAATGCCTCTGAACTCTACGTTGTGTCGAAGCTGTGTAGGTAGAGTTTATGTTTCCTTACGCTCGTGGCAAGGCCCTGCCACTGTTAGCCGTCACTCCGTGAGTGAACGCCGCGTGATGACGATTGTGTGAACTGCCAGCCGCGTGCTTCTGCGTGCACGTGCTTATCGAGTGATGTAGACGAGCGTTACTCACACAGATGTTGTAGGATGATGGTGATGAGAGAAGGTGACACCCGGTGCCGCGCTGGCTCATAGCCTGCTCCTCGCGAAATGCACCAAGAGGGCCGGCAAGCTTAACGTCCCCATCTGATGGATAGGTCGCCGTCAACAGTGTCACATTCCCTGACTTCATGAGAAGGTGACAACCTGACCTTGACTACGAAAGCATGTCACTTGTTGTGAATTAAACTGTCCAGGCCTTTTTTAAAATTTCGTTGTTTATTGCGACGTTTCGGCTACTGCCAACTTCAGACATCTGTAATTATGATGAAAGTAACATGCAGAGACACAGGTGTTTCCTATAACCAGTTAGTTACTTATACGTTTCATAGATCATTTGAATGATTTTTTTATCGAAATGTAGAATGAGTCAGTTTACAGGATATGTTTACATGATTATTATTAACATTAGTGAACACATTATCATTATACTCTTACTCACGCAACTACACCTAAAAACCATGATTTTTAGTTATAAAAGTACATATCGTCTTTAAAACATAAACCTTGAAAGATAAATTATAAAACACGATATAGACGAGAATAATTCCATACTCGTCAAATTAATGATTCACATGGTGTGAATTAGACCATGTGCAGCTCTCCAAACTAACAACAAGTATTTGTCTAATCCGATACGCAGTGATATCTGCTTAACTTGCATCTTCGTAAAAATTTTTACCCACACTGCTAATTGGCGCTCTGATTAAGCGTAGCTTTTTGGCGAAGGTAACTTACAAATATTTTTAACCTATTACGGTATTATATTGATCTTAGCTTGTTGTTGTATGAGAAATGCTTGTCTCTCTCTATGTTCCTTTCACCTTAAGTATAGATATACGTTGATGGGAGTAGCCAAAACGTCGTGATAACTAAAGAAACTTTTAATAGACTATCTAAACTATGCTCTGTACCTCTACTGATGTTTAGCACTCATTTGCATAATTATAAAATAATTCAGGCACGAAACGCCTCGTG
This sequence comes from Schistocerca serialis cubense, assembly GCF_023864345.2. NCBI lineage: Eukaryota > Metazoa > Arthropoda > Insecta > Orthoptera > Acrididae > Schistocerca > Schistocerca serialis. The sequence continues at coordinate 399,148,702 of NC_064645.1, forward strand.
TTCTTTAGTCATTTTCTTACGTCTTTCATCATGGAAGCACGCAATATATCTTGCTATCACTAATATTGGAATAATAATAATGTTATTTAAACTGAACTGTGTTTAATTTCTTAGAAAAGGTGCCAACTTTCAGTAACGTTGGGAAGCGACTGGTTTGGTAACCGGTCGATTACTCACCATCCGCGCGCCACTATGTGCACACTTAAGTTTTTTATAAGTCGAACCTTACAATCTAATTTTGACAACATGAAGTCGGATTAATGCAACATTCCGTTGCATTGTACATCATATTATGATAGTCCAATATCGCCAAGCTTTTCCGCTCTCCAATGAAGACACTGCATCTGACTCCTAGGAGAAATCATAATAGCAGGTTATGGAGGCGTTTTGGTCAAATAGAAGGTTTGATAATTATGAATATTGATATTCTAATGACACAATGGCCTCATGGCAATCAACGTGTTAAACACTGTTCGAGAACCTATACGCCGATATCGACAGTCAGTACAGAGCGACTGTTTCGGTGTGGAGATACGGCCAAAAAGCTCTTCGTTATTCTGTGCGATGTCTGAAAGGGGAACCTCGACTTACTGGTTTGGCTGAATCCCCGCAAGTTAATTAGTTAGAGCCCCCTTCTAAGGAATCTATAATAAAACCGGAATTTTATCTGCGTAGCATCCTACTGAGTAAAGAATTAGAGAGAAGCTCAGATTCAAAAGCCTAAAAATAATGCGTGTATACGTTTATTTTACTGTACACTGCTTTGATTCAGTACAACTCACATTTAAAAAAAATTTCAATCTCCAGAATGAGATTTTCAGCTATGCAGCGGAGTGTGCGCTGATATGAATCTCCGTGGCAGATTAAAACTGTGTGCCGGACCGACACTCGAACTCGGGACATTTGCCTTTCGCGGGCAAGTTTGGAAGGTAGGAGACGAGGTACTGGCAGAAGTAAATATGTGAGGACGGGGCGTTAGTCGTGCTTGGGTAGCTCAGTTGGTACCGGCACGGTAGCTCAGCGTGTTCGGTCAGAGGGTTAGCTGCCCTCTGTAATAAAAAAAACTGAGTTAATCGATCAACAACGGACTTAAAACGGATGTCTTACGACGTCCGCCTCGAGCAGATGCAACGAATGAAACCGAACAAAATAACATTACAAAAAAAAAGAAGTTAGTAGAGAAGGTGCCCTCGAAAGGCAAAGGTCCCGAGTTCGAGTCTCGGTCCGGCACACAGTTTTAATCTTCCAGGAAGTTTCAAAATTCTATCTCCTTTGGTTATCAGGCTATAAAGGTGAAATGCAGCACCGTATCACCGTCTTAACTAAATATTACGGTGTAGTACATAAAATTAATCAAAACAGGTTGACTTGACGTCTTGGAACATTTCTTTAACCTTCCTTTGACAACCATAAAGAATGGTACGAATCACTTCAAACTTGGGGGATGTGTAGAACAGTAAACTCATAGTAAGTGAATTGAATTCTAGAGACACGACATGTACTTAAGCCCAGCAGAGTCCTCCTTTGTGTACCACAAAAGATCATTGTTAAACGAGACTCGGTCGCAGCAGAGCCGTCAGACCCAGTGGAAACGTGCAAGCCAGTGACTCATTGGCGTCAAGGGCGCAATACCAGCTTCTGAGAGAGTGCGAATGGCCTCCGGGAAACGGATTTGTCGTACATTGACGCTACGCCTCGTACAGCGCACGCTACTATGGCAGTGTTCATCTACATCTACATTTATACTCCGCAAGCCACCCAACGGTGTGTGGCGGAGAGCACTTTAGGTGCCACTGTCATTACCTACTTTTCCTGTTCCAGTCGCGTATGGTTCGCGGGAAGAACAACTGCCGGAAAGCCTCCGTGCGCGCTCGAATCTCTCTAATTTTACATTCGTGATCTCCTCGGGAGATATAAGTAGGGGGAAGCAATATATTCGATACCTCATCCAGAAACGCACCCTCTCGATACCTGGACAGCAAGCTACACCGCGATGCAGAGCGCCTCTGTTGCAGAGTCTGGCACTTGAGTTTGCTAAACATCTCCGTAACGCTATCACGCTTATCAAATACCCCTGTGACGAAATGCGCCGATCGTCTTTGGATCTTCTCTATCTCCTCCGTCAACCCGACCGGGTACGGATCCCACACTGATGAGCAACACACAAGTACAGGTCGAACTAATGTTTTGTAAGCCACCTCCTTTGTTGATGGACTACATTTTCAAGGGCTCTCCCAATGAATCTCAACCTGGCACACGCCTTACCAACAATTAATTTTATATGATCATTCCACTTCAAATCGTTCCGTACGCATACTCCCAGATATTTTACAGAAGTAACTGCTACCAGTGTTTGTTCCGCTATCATATAATCATACAATAAAGGATCCTTCTTTCTATGTATTCGCTATACATTACACTTGTCTATGTTAAGGGTCAGTTGCCACTCCCTGCACCTAGTGCCTATCCGCTGCAGATCTTCCTGCATTTCGCTACAATTTTCTAATGCTGCAACTTCTCTGTATACTACAGCATCATCCGCAAAAATCCGCATGGAACTTCCGGCACTATCTACTAGGTCATTTATATATATTGTGAAAATCAATGGTCCCATAACACTCCCCTGTGGCACGCCAGAGGTTACTTTAACGTCTGTACACGTCTCTCCATTGAGAACAACATGCTCTGTTCTGTTTGCTAAAAACTCTGTATCGAACGCCTCCCGGAAGTCGAGGAAAATGGCATCTACCTGGGAGACTGTAACTAATATTTTGTGGGTCTCATGAACAAATAAAGCGAGTTGGGTCTCACACCATCGCTGTTTCCGGAATCCATGTTGATTCCTACAGAGTAGATTCTGGGTTTCCAGAAATGACATGATAAGCGAGCAAAAAACATGTTCTAAGATTCAACTACAGATCGACGTCAGAGATATAGGCCTACAGTTTTGCACATGTGCTCGACGACCCTTCTTGAAGACTGGGACTACCTGTGCTCTTTTCCAATCATGTTGAACCTTCTGTTCCTCTAGAGACTTGCGGTACACGGCTGTTAGTGGGGGCGGGGGGGGGGGGGGGGGGGTGTAGTGTGTGCGTAAACGAGAGCCGTAATCTAATCAAAGCGCTTGGTGACCAACACCTTGCCCACGTGGCCGTAACCGATAGAGCAGCCTCGTACATGGCGTTGGAGCTCTGGAACGGGTGTACAGATGACTGCATCGACGACTTGGCTCCATGTGCTGACGACTGAACTGGTGAATCGCTTGCTATTGCGAGGGCTTCCAGTGACCAGAAACCGTCCAAACACCTATGGTCAAGTTCGCTTTCGTGCTGAGTGGCAAAATTTAGTGTTTTCAGACGATTTCCACTTACACCTATCTGACGACAAAGATAGCAGCGTAGCTGTTAGGCGCTACCGTGGTGACATCTTATCGGGCAGACTGCACTGTTCAACGACATAACTGGCAAATCCTATGTCGTCGGTGGCGCCACTGGATACACAAAGCGATTTCACCTTCTACAGGCTGAGGGCAATCTGAACAGCTACCGTTGCATTAAGCATGTCTTCTAGCCTGAGGCAATATCTTTGCTGCAGGCGGCTCCACATGCCATACTGCACGCAGCTACACGTAGCGAGAAATGAGGTAGCCTTTGAAAGAATGACGACTGCCATTGCTCCTCTGGACTGCTCGATCGCCTGACATATCACTCATGGATCATATCTTGGATATGATTGGTCGGCAGTTTGTTCGTTCTGGTCCTCCAGCAACCACTGCCGGTGTTTCATGCACGGACAGTGTATTCCCCAGCGGAATATCCAAGCCGTCTTTGATTCCATTCCAGAACATGTGGAGCCTCTTATTGCAGTACGTGGCGGTTTCGCACTGCACTGCATTCTCAGCGTCAAGTGCATGTAAGGTACTGTAATTCGAATTATTTGTATCGGTCATATACATAATCTTTAGAATAAATTTCCTTGTAATCGTATGCCTGCGTAATAGAGTTGCCAGTTTGAAAAAAAGTAGGGTGCTCGTGCTTTGAAGAATTTTCTTGACTGAAAACGCTTGTTGATAAATATCTAGACTTTCGTGATGACGGTGAGGGAAAGAAAGGGACACAGTGGCAGTGTAAAATGGTTGACAGTGAGAGGACTGTGTTAGGAAAAGTGTGGAGACAGTGCCAGAGGCAGATAAATAAAGAGAAAGAGAAAGTGATAATGAGAAACAGAGTCTATGACAATGACAACGAGGAAGAGAGAAATAATGACAGTGAGAGAGAGGTAGCAGATTTATGAAAGATATATACAAGGGGTAAAATTTTGTAAGAAAATTTTATATTGAATCAGAAATCGTCAAATACAGTATCGGCTGTGTAGAGCGTCGCTACACAACAGCAATCGCTGGTTCACGGTGTTATGGGTACTGTGTTAGACTAACTTTGGCTAGAAAGATGTATAGACTGACTTCAGATAGAGAGACGTATGGAGGACTCTCAAGTGTAAAGATGTGTTCTATGTGATGTGTGCTATACTTACTCGCTACGGGCAGTAATTATTGTTTTTCTGAAAGAAACCACACTGGAAATTATTAATACAAAATTGTTTTGTTACGAATGCAATGCGCGTACCCGCAATTGCTGATTCATCATCCACATCTACATCTACGTGATAACTCTGCTGTTCACAACAAAATGCATGGCAGAGGGTTCAGTGAACTACCTTCAAGCTGTTTCTCTCTCGTTCCACTCTCGAACGACGCGCTGGAAAACGAGCACTTAAACTTTTCTGTGCGAGTCCTGATTTATTTTATCGTGATGATCATTTCTTCCTATGTAGGTGGGTGCCACCAGAATCTTCTCGCAGTCGGAGGAGCAAACTAGTGATTGAAATTTCATGAGAAGATCCCGTCGCAATGAAAAACGCCTTTGTTTTAATGATTGACACTCCAATTCACGTATAATGTCTGTGGCACTGCCTCCCCTATTTCGCGATAATACAAAACGAGCTGCCGTTCCCTGAACTTTTTCTCTGTCATCCGTCAGTCCCACTGATGCGGATCCCACACCACACAGCAATACTCCAGAATAGGACAGACAAGCTTAATGTAAGCAGTCTCTTTAGTACGCCTGTTGCACCTTCTAAGTGCTCTGCCAATGAATCGCAGTCTTGGGTTTGCTCTACCCATATTATTATCTATGTGATCGTTCCAGTTTACGTAATTTGTAATTGTAATCCCTAAGTATTTAGTTGGATTTACAGCCCTCAGATTTGCGTGACTTATCGTGTAATCAAAATTTAGCTGATTTCTTTTAGTACTCATTGAATAACTTCGCACTTTTCTTTATTCAGGGTCAATTGCCACTTTTCGCACCATACAGATGTCTCACCTAAATGATTTTGCAATGCTTTTTGGTCATCTGACGACTTTAGAAGACGCTAAATGACAGCATCATCTGCAAACACGGCCCTTAAATAGTTTCCTGAGTCGTTAATATAGATCAAGAACAATAGAGGCAATGTGTAGCATCAAATCGAATGATTTTTCAAAGTTAATTGTTAATGTATAATCAATTTATTCTGTGTTAATTGTGAGCATTACTGATTTTCAAAGCCTCAAAAGTTTTATAGTTAGTGCCATGTTGTTACTTACCCCAAGTCAATACCAGTTCCCAGATCCATGTCGTTTTTGATTAACTACTTTGGTCAAGAAGCTATTTTCTCTGTCATATTCGATTCAATTAAAATGTATACAAAGAAACAGCCTTGTACAGTAGCTGCACGCTAATTTCAAATCAATAGTGTACCATCAGATGCAGTTTTTGTGTTATGTAAATTCATGCTGTTTTAATTTGTTTTGAAGTTATTGACAGTTTACATTCACGCAGTCAGAAAATTTCAGTACAGGGCAAAGCGCTTAAGCAACGATATAAAATACACGTTCACATGCCATTCTCATTCTAACAAATGTGCACTGTTAAATGTACATGTTTCGAAGTATTAGGTCAATGCAGACAACGGTGCTTGGTGGCTCTCCTATGGTGATATGTTGATTTTATTTGTTGCGTGCCACTCTCCAGGTGGGTGGGGTCACCCCACTCCATCCCACATGGCATTACAGGGTTTATCTACTGTGGACAACAGGAGTGTCCGAGCTCGGAGGCTGGAAGGAAACCCGCTGCGTTCCTTTCAGCATTTACCGTAAGTGATTTACCGAAACTACAGGAACCTCAGTCTCGATGAGTGGACATGGATTTGAACTGCCGATGTCTCGACTGAGAATCCAGTAGAAATATGATTCAAACTGGGACGGGATGATTTAGTTATCCATTGATGAAGTGGGCCTTTGTCAAAAATCATACACCCATCTTTGATGGGGTGTAGAAATCGAATTTATTTTGTAGTGATACTTCTTCCTCACTTTAAAACTCAGTACAAAACACTAACTCGAAAGTTTGATTGTAGTATAATTCCTTTTAAATAAAGTATCAATAATTAAACTTTTATTTTTATTTTCAGTTGTTGAGAGTAGATTTCAGGCCTGTTTTTCCAATATGTATTCTGTGATGATGTCACTACAACAAGCAAAATAAAGCAATTCGCTTGATCCACAAGTATGGAACACACATCTTCACACAGTTGTTGCTTCCCCATCGATGGAAACTGCATGATGTTGTATGCAATGACTACTTCTACTCTACGACCACGAAGTAAAACTCATCAAATGACATGTGAAACCGATATGGGGCTCCGTATCGCCCGAAGATGTGGTGATCAGATAGCTCTTTAGTTGTGATACTCACATTTTGTTATACTGTATTTCATCTATTGTGTTTGTTTTCTCTTTGACGAAGAGACTGTGTGTTACGGTGTAACAGCGTCGTCACGTCGACCTGAACGATACAGTAGAGAAGGCTATGAGACGACGTCAGCCAATAGAACTCTGACTAGGACGACACCATGATAGGAGCGGTACCTATACGAAGACAGTATAAGCGCCTTCCAGCTAGTTTCGGCCGCACTAGAAGACCGGCAGTAGAAGAACGGCATTAGAAGACGAGCTGTGATACACACTCTATAGGGTGAATCACTAACTATTGCTACCTAGGATAACACCGGAAGTATGATGGTAGCTGAAACGTTTGTGGCATAAATGCTGCATGTGACACCTGGTGCCATAATATGACATTGGTTTTTTGTTGTTAGGTGGGGTCGCGTCAGAGATATGAAAGTCAACTTTGTATTTTTAAATGGGATGCTATAGTTTGGCACTTATTTTCTGATAGCGACTATCGAGACGAGTCCAATGATGTGTAACAGTAAGGTCTTTGAACGTCAACAAAGGTCAAAAACGTGGCATGAACGTCCATTTACAGAAGGTGTTCGAAGCAATGACCAGTGGTATCAATGTAGTGCTGCAATCTTCTTATCATGCATTGAGTGGTATTCCTTATCACATCGGCATTTATCGAAGCACGTGCTCTGACAATTCTCTCTCTTATATCGTGCAAATAGTAAACATGCGCCGAATACGGCGTATCAATTTAACATGTCATTGGCATGTAATCATCATTCGACCGTTTTGCATAACAACACTAATAGGAACGGCAAGGCTAGTTTCGTCGAATCAAGCGAATGTGACTGATATAATCCTTCGAAGAACAAGTCAATATGCTTTTCATTTATGGAGAATGACAACGAAATTCTGTGAGAGCTTAAAGATATCCTCAACGTACTCACCCTACATGTCGTACATTTAAATATGTGTATGATAAACTGAGAACAATTGGATCTTTAACGCATTGGAAACGTAGCCGGCAAAGGAAAGTTTCTAACGAGGAAACGGAAATTGGTACTCTTGCCACTGTGCTTCTAGGACCTTCTGTTACTTCTCTTCAAAAGGCAAGGGAATGTGGCATGAGCCAGAGTAGTATTGTTCGTGTTCAGCATCGCCATAAATATCATCCTTACCATATCAGCCAACACCAGGAATTAACTGGTACGGATTGTATGCATCGCATTGAATTTTGCCGATGGGCTCATCTTCAGATTCAGAGGGATGACACATTTATTAATTTGATTTTATTTACTGACAAGGCTACATTCACGAACCATGGAAATGTTAATTTGCATAACATGCATTATTGGGCAACTGAAAATCTATGTTGGCTGTGGCAAGTAGCACACCAAATACCGTGGTCTCTGTATGTATGGTGTGGGATTCTGGTGGACAGAATTATAGGCCCCTATTTCATCTAAGGATATCTTAATAGTAGGAAGTACACCACATTCCTGCAAGAAAGATTAGGTCAGTTATTGGAAGAAATACCTTTAGGAACAATGAACAGGATGTGGTATCAACACGATGGGTGTCCACTACATTTTTCACTGATGGCTAGAAATGAGTTGCAAAGACAATTCATAAATCGTTGGACTGGACGCAGAGGTTATGTGTCGTGACCGGCTCGTTCGCCATACTTGCCGTCTCTGCATTTTTCTTATGGGGATTCGTAAAAGACATTTTTCACATAGACGTTCCTACTACACGTGAAAATATGCGACAGAGAACTGTCAGAGCCTTTGCTTCGATAAATACCGATGTGATAAGGAATACCGCTCAATCCATGGTAAGAAGATTGCAGCACAGCATTGATACCAATGGTTATCACTTCGAACACCTTTTGTAAATGAACGTTCATGCCACCTTTGTGACCTTCGTTGACCTTCAAAGACCTTACTGTTACACATCGTTGGATTCGTCTGGATAGTTGCTATTAGAAAATAGGTACCAAACTATAGCATCCCATTAAAAAAAAAAAGTTGACCTTCACCTCTCTGACGCGCCCCTACCTAGGCATGGAAGTGCATCTGCCGTGACAGTCTGGCTGCCGAAATCCTGGAGGTAACTGACAGCCTCTAATAAAGGCAGACAGGACGCATTCCTGAAATGTGTTTGCAGTGTCGGCGGAATGCGGTCTCGCAGACTAATTTAGCGAGTCTAAGAGCCAAAGCAGGTAGTATCGCGCTGCCGTTCCGAACCCGTCGCTCACTGCGGTGTGGTGATTACCACAGCGTCCCCTTCAAACACCCACCTTACGCCTACTCCGTTCCTAATTTACATATATAATCAGTAGTGAGAAATACATAATTTAGGAGGTGAGCAGACGTGCGAGTACACCTCTTTGCCACGTATAAGATGCCGATGTCACTTAATATTTGTAAAATTGTATTTCCAGACAGTTAATATTCACTGTAAAAGTTTTTTCCAGACTTCGCCACCCGTTCTCCAAGGGGTGGGCAATCTAGTATTTCCATACGTCCTGGAGTCCATCAGAAAAGTATGTTGGTCAAATTCCATCCACACAACTGAATATTTATCTCAAATAACTAAATTTAATTTTCTGTACACTCATAATTAAGTAGTCTAGCACAGTTTGCACCATTACCAACCTAGTACACTTCATGTCTCTCCATGTATTACCTACCATCCATATCAATATTCCTCGGTGAGGAAATATCAGTTTTTCTTTAATGTTTGTTTTAAAATTTCTGTCTTACTGTCTTTTGTGAAAACTGCCAGCATATGCAGCTGTAAACATACCTTTTCAGGCTCATTAAAATATAGGATGGAAACCCAATGAAGTTTCCCACTCTTCTGTACGTTTCATTGGTTTCCCAATCAGTCGTAGACTTCAGCAATACTTAATTGGTATTAATCCTTTCGACGTCTCCATTATAGATTATATTTCCGTTACTGCGGTAAATTTTCGGTTCTCCAGTCAAACTTGCGCCATGTTCTTCCATTTATTGTTGAGTTACATCTGCACGTCCATATCTAAAAGTCAGACTAACTTTCGGAAAACCTAAAAGTGCAGCTGTCAAATTTAAGACAGCAAAATATTTCCGTTCTTAAAAGCAAAGGACAGATGGGTATGTGAAGAGAGTCCATTGGGCGCCTGTGGGAGGAGGAGGATGAACAGTTTGATATGTACATCTCCATACATATTCTGCAAATCACTTTGAAGTGCATGGTGGAGAGCAGTTTCCATTACACAAGTTATTAGGGCTTACTCCCGTCCAATGACGTATGGAGTACGGTAAGAATAACTGTATAAACGCCTCTGTCCTTGCTACAATTAGTCTAACCCTGCACTAGCGATCATAATTAGAGAATAAATGGGTATTTGTAGGACCTAGGGAATTCAGTATTTGAGGCAGAGTTGGACAGAGACGTGGATGGCTGAACGGATAAGTAAAATAGCTAAGAATTTATAACATTATCGACTGCGAGAATCAAATGATTATTCAATTTAGTATGCAACGTCTGTGAGATTGGAAACACACCATCATACTTGTGGAAGAATTAATTTCCAGAACGCCGAAGGTAGAAAGAACATACCTATAAGGAAAATACATATCAGGACCTCCGACTTAACGTCTGAGGTCATCAGTCCCCTAGAACTACTTAAACTAACTAACGCTAAGGACAACACACACACCCATTCCCGAGGAAGGACTCGAACCTCCGACTGGGAGAGCCACTTGAAACTTGGCAAGGTGCCTAGACAGCGCGGCTACCCAGCGAGGTTACTGTAGGTGATCTTGATGTATTTTAGAAAGCTATTTACGTTAAATCGTAAATTATTAGCTTACAACTAATAATAAATACTATAGAGTTTCGTATTTTCTTTTAAATTAGTGATTATAAAAATCTGTTGTTTCATATAATGGTTATTGCACGTTGACGTCGAATACAGGCGGTGATCACATTAATGCGACTGGCCCGTGCATGTATGTGAGAACCTGACAACTCATAGATCCTAAATATGGACGATAATAGAGTGCAGAAGGAGGGAAGAAGATTTAAAGATTAAATGGATGACGATCAATTTGGCAATAAGAAAGGTAGGCCTTCTACCAGAAGGTAGCGCCGACAATACTCTGTCCTATTGATATTCAATGTGTAATGAATAATGATATTCGGGTAACATACGTTACTCTAGAAAGAGCATCCGAAAACTTAATGTGGTGCAAAATGTTGCAAATCGCCGTAAAGAATAGGTATACATTGCAAGAAGAGAAGAATGATCTGTAACACGCGCAGAAACGAATGTAATAAAAAGCGACGAATAAAAGAGAAGTGCTCAAATAAAAAATTAATAAATAAAGAAAAGAGGTTGTAGGAGAGCGCAGGGCATGGAAACAGTCTTTTTCCTAGGCTGTTGCTTCTACAAATGGAAGAATTATAAAATAAACAGAGAAAGCAGCAGGCACGGCACTAAAATTATGGGGAACCAACTATTAAATTTGTAGCTGACACTGTAAATAGTTAATTTTTTCTGACATAAATGATACAGTCTTGTGGCTACGTCTCAATCATATTGCAGCTTTACATACTCAATTTTTGACAGCCTTCATTTACGTGTTGCAATGTAATCCTTTGTGGCACTGCATTCTGTGCTCAGAATCATTTTGACCTTATTTCTGCCAGGCGTTGCTTATGAAATGTGTGTAGTTGCCGCTGCACGAGCGGTTCTCACACTGTATTTTCGAAATGTGTATCTCACACGGAAGCCGGCCGAGTATCATTGATGAATGTTCCAATACACTGCCCTCAAACTGTATTCTGCTAGGAATGATTTGTTGAGAATCTGGGACAGCTCCGTGTGATTTAAGTGAACAACATCCTTCTAAGATTCTGTTCGCGGCGATAAACTTATTCCAGTTTTAATGCCGCCTCTTTCAAAACACTTCTTTGCGAGCACTACGTTCTATTGCAGCATACATAAAATGTATGTCCGCGAGTTCCTGTAGTGAGAAACGGTCCATTTTCCACAGGTGTTAACTTCATCCATGACACGTCACAAGCTTTTGATTAGTATTTTCAAGGTAGTGTTATCGTTGTCGATGCCGGAGGCTGTTCTACGTAACGAAACATACGTAGATTACGTACAAATGTTCGCCCCATATATATAGCTCATTCAAAACATGATATCTTCATTTCAAACTACTGGATATTGGCATTAAAATGATTTTCAGGTTTTCGTTTTAAAAAGTGGTTCAAATGGCTCTAAGCACTATGGGACTTAACATGTGAGGTCACCAGTTCCTTAGGCTTAGAACTTCTTAAACCTATGAAACTTCCTGGCAGATTAAAACTGTGTGCCCGACCGAGACTCGAACTCGGGACCGCTGCACAGTGAAAATCTCATTCTTAAACCTAACTAACCTAAGGACATCACACACATCCATGCCCGAGGCAGGATTCGAACCTGCAACCGTAGCGATCGCGCGGTTCCAGAGTGAAGCGCCTAGAACCGCTCGGCCACACAGGCCCGCAAATAAACATTGAACTATACTAACGTTCACTTCCATAGGGGGAGTAGTAAAAGGTAAAATACGTTGGACTAATGGTATAAAGTGTTCTTTAAAACAGGTGTCAAATATTTGTAATACGCTGCATTGTCTCACAAGACCTACTGTCTGGGCAGGAACATACGTGGAGATTCCAACAGGACACTTTGCTGACACGGCATGGCATCATCCACTTGGAAAGAATGTCTTCACTTACTGTTGGCCAAGGCACGCTCCACTATATTTTGTAGCACGAAACGGCCTTTTCTGTGATTGGCTAAATGGCTCGAGACAGAAACTGCTTTGTGTCGGCAGGAAGTCAGGGGTTAGGCAGGGCGGGTGGCATCAGTCTGGCAGAGGCGGCCATGGAAGGTGGTCGGATCGGTGGTGGCTCTCGTCACTTGCTGAGAATTATCTATTGTTTATTCAGAGTCTGGTAGCGGGCCCGACAGTGAGCAGTCATATCTGTGGTAGCTTCCTTCAGCTTTTAAAATAGTATTAACTGCTTATTAAAAAGAATATTGGGGTGCATTGGAACATATGGGCGACGGAGAAAGCAGACTGTTGCGACAGTGGCCAGTCAAGCGCGGCAGTAATCCGTCAATACGAAAAACATATGTGTGATTTTGTACTTAATAGCTTAGGACATTTTCATATTCTACAACGGCTGTTTGGAAAATTAGGTCCCATCGGTCATGAAATGGAAACAACTGTGAAAATCAAAAATATCTAATTTGAAACTGCTAGCTTTACCTTTCAGCTACCTTCCTAAATACTCGCCGCTCCGACTGAAATATTTGTTGTAGTATTGTACCAACTTCCCAATACCCTCGTCATAGGACGCAGCTGCCTGGGATTTTTGCTAATTCTCTACTGTGGTCTACAGCTAGTTGTCTGTGCCAAAATGTCTTCATGGCCAGCGGTCCATGTGAGCAGAGATGAAAGATAGAGCCTGTTACCGGCTGTACTGTGGGCGATCAAACACTTTACATCGAAAACGCTGAAGGAACATCTTTGCCCCTACGAAGTGCGGCCGAGAATTGTCACGAAGAAGGAAACGCACGATGTGGACTGCATGACATAAGGTGAAATGCCTCCCAAGGTCGTCATGCCTGGCAGGGGGCATATTTGATCTTGGTGTCTGTTGGTGCTGACTGTGCACTCAGAACTGAAAAGAGCCTTGTCACGCGATCCGGGGGCATACTAGAGTCGCTGCCAAACACATTTTCACAGTGGTCTCCATTTCGTGCTTCGTCGAACCGTAGTTTCCGAATATCACTCGTATTACACTGAAGTGCCAAAGAAACTGGTGGAGGCATGCGTATTCAAATACAGATATAAGTAAACTGGCAGAATAATGTGCTGCGGTGAGCAACGCCTGTATAAGACAACAAGTGCCTACCATTGTTGTTAGATCGGTTACTGCTGCAACCATGACAGGTTATCAAGATTTAAGTTAGTTTGAACGGTGGAGTTAGTCGGCGCACGTGCAATGGAACACAGCATCGCCAAGGTAGCAATGAAAGGGGGTTGCCCCGTACGACTATTTCACCTGTGTACCGTGAATATCGGGAATTCGGCACATCATCATATCTCCGACATCGCTGCAGCCGGAAAAAGATCCTGCAAGAACGGAACAAACGACGATTGAAGAGAATCGTTTAAAGTAACATGTGCAACACTTCCCCAAATTGCTGCAGATTTCAATGCAGGGCCATCAATAATTGTAAGCGTGCGAATCATTCAATGAAAGATCATCGATGTGGGCTTTCGGAGTCGAAGGCCCACTCGTGCACCCTTCGTGACTGCACGACACAAAGCATTACGCCTCGTCTGGACTCGGCAACACCGGCATTGGACTGTTGATGACTGGAAACATGTACCTGGTCGCACTAGTCTCATTCAAATTCTATCGAGCGAATGGATGTGTACGCTTTTGGAGACAACCTCATGAATCCATGGACCCTGCATGTCAGCAAGGGACTATTAAAGCTCGTGGAGACTCTGTAATGGCGATGGGTGTGTGAAGTTGGAGCGATATGGGCCCCATGATACGTCTAGATATGACTCTTACGAGTGGCACATACGTAAGCATCCTGTCTGATCACCTGAATCCATTCATATCCATTGTGCATTCATATCCATTTGGGCAATTCTAGCAGGACAATGCGACATCCGACACATCCAGAATTGCTACAAAAAAAAATGGCTCTGAGCACTAAAGGACTTAACATCTGTGGTCATCAGTCCCCTAGAACTTAGAACTACTTAAACCTAACTAACCTAAGGACATCACACACATCCATTCCCGAGGCAGGAATCGAACCTGCGACCGTAGCACAGAATTGCTACAAATTGGCTCCAAGAACACTCTTCTGAGTTTAAACGCTTCCCCTGGCAACGACGTCCCCAAGACATGAACGTTATTGAGCATATCTGGGATGCCTTGCAACGTGCTATTCAGAAGAGATATCCACCCCCCTCGTACTCTTACGGATTTATGGACAGCCCTGCAGGATTCATGGTGTAAATTCCCTCCAGCTCTACTTCAGACATTAGTCGAGTTCATGCCACGTCTTTTTCCGGCACTTGTGCGTGCTTGAGGGTGCCCTGCACGATATTAGGCAGGTTTCTTTGGCTCTTCAGTGTATATGATTTTGTAGCGCTTTTGTAGGAAAAACTGGTAGAAATCGACCTCGGGGAACTTCAGTGTGGATTCCGTAGAAATGTTGGAACACATGAGGCAATACTGACCTAACACCTTATCTTAGAAGAAAGATTAAGGAAAGGCAAACCTACGTTTCTGGCATTTGTAGACTTGGAGAAAGCTTTTGATAATGTTGACTGGAACACTCTCTTTAAAATTCTGAAGGTGGCAGGGGTAAAATACACGGAGCGAAAGGCTATTTACCATTTGTACAGAAACCAGACGGCAGTTATAAGAGTCGAGGGACATGAAAGGAAAGCAGTGGTTGGGAAGGGAGTGAGACAAGGTCGTAGCCTATCCCCGATGTTATTCAATCTGTATATTGAGCAAGCAGTAAAGGAAACAAAAGAAAAATTCAGAGTAGGTATTAAAATCCTTGGAGAAGAAATAAAAACTTTGAGGTTCGCCGATGACATTGTAATTCTGTCAGAGGCAGCAAAGGACTTGGAAGAGCAGTTAAACGGAATGGACAGTATCTTGAAAGGAGGATATAAGAGGAACATCAACAAAAGCAAAACGAGGATAATGGAATGTATTCGAATTGAATCGGGTGATGCTGAGCGAATTAGATTAGGAAATGAGACATTTAAAACAGTAAATGAATTTTGCTATTTGGGGAGCAAAAAAAAAACTGATAATGATCGACGTAGAGAGGATAGTAAATACAGACCGGCAATGGCAAGGAAAGGGTTTCTGAAGAAGAGAAATTTGTTAACATCGAGTATAGATTTAAATGTCAGGAAGTCGTTTCTAAAAGTATTTGTATGGAGTGTAGCCATGTAAGGAAGTGAAACATGGTCAGTAAATAGTTTGGACAAGAAGAGAATAGAAGCTTTCGAAACGTGGTGCTGCAGAAGAATGCTGAAGATTAGATGGGTAGATCACGTAACTAACGAGGAGGTATTGAATAGAATAGGGGAGAAGAGGAGTTTGTGGCACAACTTGACAAGAAGAGGGGACCGGTTGGTAGTGCACGTTCTGAGGCATCAAGCGATAACAAATTTAGCATTGGAGGGCAGCGTGGAGGGTAAAAATCGTAGAGGGAGACCAATAGATGAATACACTAAGCAGATTCAGAAGGATGTAGGTTACAGTAAGTACTGGGAGATGAAGAAGCTTGAATAGGATAGAGTAGCATGGGGAGCTGCATCAAACCAGTCTCAGGACTGAAGACCACTACAACAACAACAGCGCCATTGACAGATGGGCATACACCACTGCTGATGTTGGTCTTGGTACAGTTTCACTGGCGTAACTTGTCGGTTCCCTATGTCAACATGGTTCAGTATATCACAGTACCCTCTACAATTACGCCGGCAGCTAGCCCTCTGTGTGTGCGGAATCTTCATCACTGGTGCCTGGTTAGGCAGGCTGAAAGTGAGCGTACGTTGAGCCTGCCCCACGACACGCCTTCCACCCCTCCCCCTCTCACACTCTCCCCCTCTCCCCTCCACCCACAGGCCACCACCCCCAGCACCCTACACCGGGAGCTGGCTGGATGGCAGACCGGCGCCTGAAAGCGCCCTGCAAATGGCGTGAATTATGCAAAGTGGCCATTCAAAGCCTATTCCGCCCCTTCCCTTCCCTCCTGAGAGGGCCACCCCAACAATTGTGTTGGCTGGCGAGCGAAAATGTTTTGCAGCCAGCAGCAAAGGACAATAGCCGGCGCCACCGCTATGAATATATTGCCGCCGGCCGCGTTTCTTTTGCTAACCGTTCCTCAGATTTATATATATAAATTTCTTTCTTTCTCTCTGCGCTTACTTTCAAGTTTAGAATTCCTTTCTAAGAGTAATAACCTAATTTCGCAAATTACGTTATCTTTGGTAGAATGTCTTTCTCTGTGTCAGTATTAACGCGGGAAGAATAAACGTACTGCTGTGCTTCGTGCTTCGTAGAAGCTAATGAAGGGCTCTCTGACAGACGTCAAGCGCTTAGAAATGTTTGCGCCTTTCAAGTAAATGATTAGTATAATAATCTGTTTCGTCTAGAGTCAAATTAGTTTCACCGGTTCTTAAATAATTCATAATGCATATATCGTGAGATATTAGACATAGTGAATCTGATGTAGATGTATGTCAGTAAACCATTTCATGGCAAATTTGAAAACTTTCTCAGTAGATGAACTTTTTTCTTTGCATAATGTCATTCAGTTCTAGAAAAGTCTTCTGGGGTAATGCTGCTAAGATAAAAAAAGGAATATATTCTGCTGGAGTGTGCAGGAAATATATTGTTTAAAACTGGTAACCAAACAAAGTGCACGAACTTCTCCAGGGCTCTTAGAGTTCTCGCGTTTAACCCTTTGTGCGTCACATTTAGAAAAAATTGGGGAAAATTATTTTGCGATGTATATTTACTGTATATGCTGCACATAAGACATTTCCATTGCAAAAGTTCTTTTGAACCTATTGGTTAGTAAATAAAATAATGATCATCATTAGAAATTACATAATATTACTCAAAAAATGCATACACAACTGTATTATAAACTTACCGTATTTCTTTCCCTTGCCCTTGACGAACTACGTAAAGTTGGTTCCATAACAAAGTATTACAGCATTCACAGAATAAAACTAAACACAACAGTTATTGTTAACTCACAAATGCAGCAGCACAACTCACGACACTTCTCTGTTCTGCACTTCAAACAAACTGCGAGTCATGAAAGCAAACGTCACTGTGATCTGTTGGCCAAATTTGAAACTACGTGAAGCGATGCCAAACGGTATCATTCAAGCATTGGGAAGCTCTAAAAAGCCAGGAATACTTAATGATGCCATTTGGAATCGCAGACGCAGAACGAGTATGTAACCGATACATATACTCCCAAGGTATTTACAGTTTACAACAAGAGTGCATTGAAGATGGACTGTGAAGTTCACAACCATGACACTGAAAATAAAAATAATTTGGCCATAGATTACATATACCTATTGTGGGGTGCGTACTGTAAGATCTTCGGTACACACACTATCAGATTATTTGACTTGTCGCTCTAACGAAATAGGCGAGTGTCAGCAATATGTTTCGTGGGCTTATCGTGGCTTGTTTATCTTCTGCCGTTAGGTCAGATGATAGAAATGCCACTTGCACGCTTAGAGTAGCAGATTGACAGTGACCAACTTTAAACAGAACTGATTAATTTTCACACACATTTATTAAAGTAATAACAAGCATAAAAATTACTTAACTTGGTTCTGGATGCTATTTACAATTGACAATCGGAAGTTCCTTTGGTAGTGGTACGTTAATCTTATTCTCACATATATCTCTGATACTTGACAGAAGTGTTTATACATTTATCTTCATGGCTATGTACAGGAATATGGTAATCTTATTAGGCGCAGACTGAAACTTAACTATAGACTGGCACAGACAAATGTAGAACTCATACAGACTGGTACAGACTAATGCAGACTGGTACCGACTAATGCAGACTGACTAATCGGAGATCTGTACACTCATTATAATACATCGAGTGTTCTTGTATCACTATGCAAGTGTGATCCGTGAGGAGAAAAGGTTCTACATTAGCAGCAATCTCATTGGCTGCGTTACATATTAATACACGGATCGGCGGAAGCAGAATTTGGTCCGTCTCTATGGCAGCGCCATCTCGTAGTGCGGAGACGGACGAGCGCTGCGCTTGCGTTGTTGCGCTCTACGGGGCGCGCTCTAGTGGGAAAGTTGTGTACGTGCTGACTATGCGGAACTATGTACACAACACCTATCTAGTGTTCTGAACTGAGTTCTACGATCTGCTAGAGAATTCCTATATTTTCTCATGACATTTTCATCACAGATTATTTAATGTACTGTATACTGAAAGTGATTTTCTTGGATTAATTTTAGAACTGTACATCATTTTCAGAGTACAAAGGGAGCACAAGAGGTAATGCTACACGTTTTTGTCTTGGTGACTTGCAGTTCAAAAAACGCAAAACTTGTTTCAGCCCTTATAGTTTCATGAAGTTTCAGTCGATGGTTAGGCTACACATAGCCTTCAAAATAGCGTCTGTAACAGAGCTGCGTTCCAAGCACAATTTCTTTTGGCGGAAAACGAGAGCATCACAGATATTCATAGGCCCTTGCAGAATTGTGAAGAGACCTGGCAGTGAAGAAAAGAACACTGAGTTGTTACGCAAGGAGTCTGTCATCATCTGAACAAGTTGGCCCAAACATGTACGATCTCCTCCCGCGTATTGGAAGGCCACAAAAATGGTTCTGAGCACTATGGGACTTAACTTCTGAGGTCATCTGTCCCCTAGAACTTAGAACTACTTAAACCTAACTAACCTGAGGACATCACACACAACCATGCCTGAGGCAGGATTCGAACCAGCGAACGTAGCGGTCGTGTTGTTCTAGACTGTAGCGCCTAGAACCTCTCGGCCATCCCAGCCGGCGGGAGGCCGCACACGACTTTGATTATGCGATGTTGGGGCATGCGGAATCTCTCATTCGACATGCTCGATGAGTCCCAACCAAACATCTCGCTGCTCAACTGGAGATCTCTGTTGGTAGCGTTGGTGGTACTCAAAGGTGTGAGCCCGCTGGGTTCCTCACCTTCAATATATCAGGCCCAATTAAAGATGCACTCTGCGGAAGGAGTACGTGTATCATGGGGAGGTTACTGATACCGCAAGACGCTGGCTCTGTCGTCGACCACTAGAGTGGTACAATTCTCCCGTACAGGGCCTACCAGTAAGGTATCGTAAGACCGTCACATTAAATGGATATTGTGTTGAAATATAGAGAGTTGTAGCCGAAGGAGTAGGGAATAATATGGTGTATTGGAATCCCAAATAAAAGCAACCTGCTTTCAGAAAATAAAGTGTTCTATTCCTTATTGAACGTTCCTCGCATTTCAAAACAACAGTAACATTTTCCCTTTTTTTTACGATATCTCCTTCGTTCGTCAAATTGCCATTTATTTATCTTATGACGAATATAAAATTTAGGAAATCTTTGATGAAGATCCTTGTGTGTGACCATGTACGGAAGTGAAATAAGGACAGTATGCATTGCAGAAAAGAAGAGAACAGAATCTTTTCAAATATAGTGCTAGATAGGAATGCTGAAGATTAAGTGGCGAGATTGAATGACTAATGTGGAAGTTGTGAATCTGACGGACAAGAAAGAAACTTATGGCACAACCTGCCTAGAAGGCGAGATCGATGGGTATGACACGTTCTGAGGCATCAGGGAATCGTCGTTTGGTAATGGTAGCAAGTGTGGTGTGCAAAAATAGTAGGGTGAGAGGAAGGCTCGAGTAAACTAGGAGGTTGAAATGGATGCAAAAATTATACAGTGATGAACAGATTTGTACAGGTTTGACTAGCATGCAGAGTTGCATCAAAGCAGCCTTAAGGGGGAAAAATTGTATCTAGCGTTCACCACGCTCTCTGTTGTTACCACTCCGTATAAACGATTTAAGAGGCAGTCTGAGCTGCTATTTTAGATTGTTTGCCGGTGATGGTGTCATTCACTGTCAAGTAAAGCCATCAGCAGGTCAAATACAATTGCAGAACGATTTAGGCAAAATATCTGTATGGTGCGAAAAGTGTCGACTGACCCTAGATAAAGAGAAGTGGTAGGTCATCCACAATAGTACTAAAAGGAATCTATTAAATTTTGGTTACACGATACATCACAGTGACGTAAAGGGTGCCTGGCCAGTTAAATACCTGGGGATAACAATTACATACGACTTAATTAGGAACGATCACATAGATAAAGTTGTGGGGAAGGCGAACCTTTATGCTGGTAGATCACTTAGAACATGCAACAGGTCTTCTAAAGAGACTGCCTACTCCACGCTTGTCCGTCTGCTGGAGTATTGCTTCGCGGTATGGGATCCATACCAGATACTGAGCCGTGCTGCTGCTCGCGTTGGTGCCGTTGCTAGGTTGGCATCATTTAGTTGGTATAGTTACGGTTGTCTTCTTCTTCTTGTGTTCATTGGCGCCACTTCGTTTGCAAGCGTTGTCTGTCCGTTGGTGGCAGCAGCGGCAGTTATCGATATCTAGTAACGGTGGTACTATCTTTGTGGCGACGTTGTGATGTTTCCGGGTCGTGTGAGTCAGCAGTTCGGTTGGAGACGGACGAGCAGCCAGGTCAGCTCAGCGTGCAAACATGCCGGGACCACTGGCTGCACTCATGCACTGCCGGATGGAAGGGCTGTAGTCGCGAGGGGTACAACCCCGTTGTCAACCGGGCCCAGGAAGTTTACGTTGACTGGGCCTTAATACAAGTAGTGAAACCTCAAACATTGTGAGATCTCGTCATTTCCTTGTGTGTTGCTGTTCGCAGTGTCGCCGAGACGAAGAGCAGCGAGTGAAGCGTTTGGGAAAGGCGAACCTAATTAGCCTTCCTCCACTTTTTATTATTAATTGTTGCATTCTGTATGTTCTTATTTGTGGAGTTCAACCAGTGGTATTTTTACTGCCTAGTAGCCGCTAATGCCCCAGTTACCTGCCCTGGAGCTTAGTGTATGTTACGGCAGTGTACTTTGCCTCGCCTTGCCGCTGCTGCCCGGTGAGGCGTGTAGTTCGACAGCTTCCTTGATTTGTGGGCCATGTGGTGCTTTTTTTCCCACTCTGGTGGTAGTCGTTCCTTTCCGCTTCCTGATGTTCTAGACACCGGAGTCTGAAGAGGGAGTGCTGACCGCCGGTTACGGCTTGGGTATATTATTCCATCGCCGGCCGGTGTGGCCGAGCGGTCGCTGGTTCGAATCCTGCGTCGGGCATGGCTGTGTGTGATGTCCTTAGGTTAGTTAGATTTAAGTAGTTCTAAGTTCTAGGGAACTGATGACCTCATCTGTTAAGTCCCATAGTGCTCAGAGCCATTTGAACCATTTTTTATTCCATCGTTGCATTGGTCATCGCACGTTAGGTAGATTCAAATGGTTCATATGGCTTTGAGCACTATGCCACTAAACTTCTGAGGTCATGAGTCGCCTAGAACTTAGAACAAATTAAACCTAACTAACCTAAGGACATCACACACATCCATGCCCGAGGCAGGATTCGAACCTGCGACCGTAGCGGTCGCTCGGCTCCAGACTGTAGCACCTAGGTAGATTCGGCAAAACATTATTGGCCATGCGTTTAAACTGCCATTAGTATGAGTTACCATTTCGTGAAGTGGTTGTAACTCTTGGCTCCCTGTCTCATTGCTTCCGAAGTTTTGAGGGACGTTCCCCGGTCGATCCTTGGAGCAACGTCTGCGCCCCCCCCCCCCTTCCCCCTTGGTTTGGTCAGATTTGATGATTATTTTTGAAAATACATGTTAATGACTCTAATTTCAAGTTTGAAGAAGTTAACTGGTTCTTAGAAGATTGCTATTCAGGCTTCCAGCCCTGAAACGGTTTTTAAATTATTACTACTGGGGCCCTCAGCCGAGAAATAGTTGAATTTGTTGTCATTAAGGCCTTCAGTCGTGAGTATTACTAGTCTTAAAATTTTAATTAGACAATTGTATTCTAGGAGTAGGGTTGACCCGTGGTCTAGGGCGCAGTCTGCCTTCGGCAGTGACACAGTGCGGACCGTGTTGCCTGTCGGCCGCGCTGTGGTGCGCGCGCCTGTTTGTTTACGCCGGAGCAGCTTCGCGTGTGCGATGTTTTGAGTCTAGAACGAGATGGCACACTCGTACAGAAAAACGACTTTGAAGTTCAGTTTTGCGAACGACTATACACGACCAAAGGCACACGAGATTGAACGTTTCTTCAGAGAAGAGGTAAAAATCGATCCACAGGAAATCGTGGGAATCAATTTATCGCTCGTTTCAAGCGTCGTCTATGTCAAGCTTGTTGTCGAGGCTGCTTGCGAAAGACTTCTACAACGATCACCGAACGGGTATCGTTTCTGTCATGCCGACGGGAATGTTGGTGCGGTTACAGTCGATCACGCGGGAATGGGGATCCGCACTATACGAGTCTTCGAACTTCCGTTTGAGGTCCCGTCTGAACTTGTTACCGACGCCTTTCGACCATACGGTACAGTTCTATCCCATGTGGCCGAAAAATGGACGAGTTTTACCACGTACCCCGTTTTAAATGGGGTGAAACAAATACGGATAGAACTACGCAAGCACGCCCCCTCTTATTTGTACATAGGAGGTTGTCGAGCGATTATAATCTATGATGGGCAACCTCGCACTTGCTCGGGATGCGGGAAAGAAGGTCACGTCCGCTCGGAATGCCTCCAGCGACGTTTAGTGCAAACTCCACGGGATGACGTTCAGGCGCCACAACCGACGACTGTCTTACCGTTGACCTTTGTGGAAGCCCTGAGAGGCGACGTGAGGGAGACTTCCGATGGGCACCAGCAGCTGCCCCCTATAGAGAACATGGACACCAACGGGCTGGAACTCCGACCACCGGTTCCACCACAGCAGACACAGGACACCACAGAAGAGATGCAGCTGACGGCCACTCCAGGCTCATCCGTGGTGGCTGCCAGTGCTTCCACCGAGAGCGTGATAGGCCAGGCCCAAGACGGAGGATACGCAACCCCAACAGCCGACGCGGAAGCAAGGCAACGGAAACAGCGTTCGCCGAAGAGAAGAAAGAAGCGTCGACTGACTTCTGCTGACGATAGCCATAGTCCCGAGAGGACAGTGGACGACAACGACAGTATCGACCTGAGACCAGTGGATTCAACAGATACCGAGATGACGATGCAGGAACTACACAGCGACGATAACTTGAACTCTCCTTCTGGTGACCGGAAGGCGGAAGTGGAGATGACAACTGTCCCACATCAGAGCGATGACAACGTTACCTCCCATCCTTCGACCAGTTCCGGAAATATGCTGGGGGACTGGGCGCAAGAAATGGACCAACAGGAACAGGATGAAAATACGAACGCGACGATTGAGGACAGTCCTGGCCAGAGGCCGGGAGGGGTCGGGAAATGTTGACCAACTTAGTGTGTTGAGGAGCGCCGGGGGTGCAGATGGTCGCTTAATGACACCGCCCTACAACTGATGAACACAAGCCAGGCGTATCGCATTGCCACGATAAACATTAATGGCATACGGACACCGCTTAAAATTCAAATGCTGAAAGATATGTTACGCGCTGCGGACGTGGATATTGTACTCCTACAAGAAGTGCGTTTCACATCACCGCCAGAGTTCTACGGTTACGAGGCACATTATTCAGTGCATGATGAAAGTGGATGCGGTGTGGCGATTCTCACCAGGGAAGGAATAGGAGTGGAGGACGTCAGGTCTCTCCCTTCGGCACGCGGCATAGCGATCACTGTCGACGGCGTTCGTTTCATCAATTTATACGCACCATCTGGCTCCACAAAATGAACAGAAAGGGCGACTTTTTACACCGAAGAGATAGCACCGTTGTTCGCTGGACGCTTTGATAACTATATAGTGGGCGGCGACTTTAATTGTGTCGTCGACAAAAAGGACCAAGTACCTCATTATGTGCCATGCATGGCACTGCGTGCGTTGATTACCGAAATGGCGCTTCTGGATACCTGGGAACTGCAGCATGGTGACAGACCGGGTTATACGTTTGTCACGGGACACTCGGCGAGTAGACTTGATAGAGTGTACGTGAAACGAGCTCTACGGACGACGATACTGGATGCCGAAATCTGGCCAGCGGCTTTTACGGATCATATGGCGTACGTCTGTACGATTTCACTAACGCGTCAGAAGATATGGCGGAGTAAAGGTCACTGGAAAATGAATTGTGCACTTTTACGTGACACTGAATGTCACCGGTCGATAGAGACGGCCTGGGAGACCTGCGTTCGCCGCCAACGAGCATACACCTCGGTTCTCCAGTGGTGGGTTAAATGCGCAAAACCAACGTTACGGCGAACGTTGATACGATACGGGCAGGACAAATCGCAGTGGAACCGCACAACGGCTGATTTTTATTTTACAGCCCTGAGGGAGCTGATGACCCAACAACCATCGCCGGAAAGGCACACGGCCATGCGCAGGATAAAAGCCAAGTTATTACAGCTGACGAGACTAAGAATGGAAGGTATAATGGTCCGGGCGAGATTGGCGGACACAGTTGCTGCCGAAACCCCCTCCATGCACCACGTGGTACGTGAACGCCAACGACGACGCCGGACATTGATCAGGGAACTAATCTCTGAAACTGGCCAGCAAGTTGTGCACCAGCGTGATATTGCGCATGTGTTTACCGACTATTTCCGCCAGTTATATGGACCTGTACATGTGAACCACGAGACACTACATGATGTCATCTCGGAAATGCCAGATAGAGGACCACCACTGGATGCAGAGACTTTCATCACAGCGATAACAGAGGACGAGCTGACAGACGCAATTGCCAGGGGGGCTCCGAACAAGTCCCCAGGACAGGACGGCTTCCCAATTGAATTTTACCGCGCCTTTGCATACCTCATGGGACGGACCTGGATTCAGATGTACAACGAACTCCTGTTACCGCAGACCGAGATACCTGCCGAATTCACGGAGGGTATCATCATCCCAATACCCAAACCACGCGGTGGCAGAAATCCAGGAGATTATAGACCACTCACTCTCTTGAACTGCGACTATAAGATTTTCGCGCGCATCCTTGGGGCTCGCCTGCGGTCTTCACTTTCTGATAGACTCCTCATAGATCAAACTTGCCTCGGCGGTAAGAGCAACGTACATACGGCGCTCAGTGACTACCGAGATATCATCGCGTTAGCAGCGGCATGCCGAGTGCGTGGGGCACTCGTCGCTATTGACTTCGATCATGCATTCGACAGAGTGGATCATACCTTTTTGCATGCGGTGATGGGCAGATTGGGAATCCCACAGGCCTTCATCCGAGTGATCATGCGACTGTTACACGGCGTACGGTCAAAGGTCTCGGTGAATGGGCGGGGCACTGACTACATTGTTATTTCAAGGTCAGTTCGTCAAGGTTGCCCCCTTTCGATATTTTTGTATGCAATGGCTTTGGAACCCTGTCTATATGGTCTCCGAAGACGGTTGGAGGGAGTGCCGTTGCCACAACTGACCTTTCATTGCCGCGCTTATGCTGACGATATGATGCTGGTGGCACGGACAGGCGAAGAAGTACGTACGGCGTTGGCATGGATACAGCGATATGGGATGGCGGCAGGAAGCGTGCTTAATCTACAAAAAACACGCTGCATGAATGTCGGTCGAGGATTACAACCGGGGGAGGAAGGCCCGCTCATCTTGGTTAAGACCATAAAATGCCTAGGTATTACGTTCCACACGGATGTGCAGCGGACAGCAGCGGATAACTACCGACGCATATTGAAGCTGATGCGGACAATGGTGCTGTTACAGAAATTAAGAGCGTTGGATATGATTCAGAGGGTGACCTATGTTAACGTATACCTAGCACCGAGACTCACTCACGTAGCGCATGTCCTGCCATTAACGCGCACAATGGCATCACGGATACAAGCAACTTTCGGAACCTACGTGAGTGTGGGACACCTGTTTAAGATCCGATACACAACGCTTACGCTACCACCTGGAGAGGGTGGACTTGGTCTAGTGAACGTATATGAAAAGGCACGGGCGTTATTCGTCAGTACGATTTTCCGACAGTGGCGCGGTCAATTTCGCAATATCTCGGGTGCGTTGGCCGACGTACTAGCGCCCACTTCAATGCTGCCCCCAGTCGATGTGGGCCATATTTCACCGAAGCTGTCACATTTCAAGTCTTTTTTTTTTTGGAGCTTAGCTATGTCAGAGATTTCTTCCCAACAACACGACTACCGACGACGCGAGACGTATACCAACTCTTACTGCGCCGGTTCCCCAGGAATACCCTGGAAAAGAAGTACCCAGACAAGAACTGGCGACAGATATGGCGCGTTATACGGAACGTTTACCTCCCAACGTCGGTACGCTCAACATGGTATGTGGTGATAAATAGGAAGTTCGCAACGAATCAACGGCGGCACGCGATTCATTTGGCAGACACTCCACTATGTTTAGGCTGCGCAACAGTGGACACTGATGAACATCGTTTAACATGTAGTGGGACGGCTCCAGTGTGGCACTTGGCACAACAGATATTGGCGTTCCTGTTACGCTCCGCCCCTCACACAATTTCATCAGACACGCTTTTTTTCCCCCAAGAATATTATTTCCCGGTCCAAAAAACCAATGCAGTGACATGGGTGCGGGGAATGGTGGTGGGCTACGTGTATAACGAATCGGAAAAGGACAAAATTGATTTTTGGCATTTTCTCCTGGATGGACACACGAAGCTGCAACAGCATAAGAAATATAGACAAGACTTCGCTAATTACTTGCAACTTACATTTACCGACCCGCCGGCCAGATGGGGTGTGACGGGTGAGAGATGAGATAGACGAAGAAGCCGAGATAGACATCGATCACACTTACGGACCCTTAGTTCATTTCGAGAAGACGACCCAGTCTTACACAAACGTCTGGAGAACGAGTCGATAGATGGCTCTCTTGCTCTATTGAACGTCGGGTCGTGAGCAGGTGTCGCCGCCGACACGAATTTCATTTCATTGCTACAGGAGCATGTTTCTTTTGTATTTGTACTATCCGCAATGTCTTCATGTCTTTCATTTCGGAATTTTCAGTTTTATTCATTTCATTAATTAATTAATTTTCTAATTAGCCACTATTTGTAAACATATGGACTTTGTAGGCACTATTTATGCGATAGTACAACAACATGTATGTCAGTAAAGGTGGTAAGCCTGACATTGGATACAAAAAAAAAAAAAGGGGTAGCGTCTTTGATTCATAATCAAAACGTCTCCAGTCTCGGGTTCGATCCCCGCCACTGGCTGAATTTTAATAAATAATCAGCATTGGCTTGTCAAAGAGGGCGGAGGAGCGGATAGAGGTTCAGGGCACTCTCTGTCTTAGGGGTGGGAAATTGCCCCTAAAGGCGGAAGAATCAGCAACGATAAACGACATGAGGATGCAGAAGGCAATGGAAACCACTGCATTAAAGACGCGTATCGTGTATCCACAGGACATGTGGCCTGTAATTGAAGAAGCGTCATGATGATCTCCCCATTGGCAAAAGATTCCGGAATAGTCCCCCATTCGGATCTCCGGGAGGGGACTGCCAAGGGGGAAGTTACCATGAGAAAAACACTGAATAATCAACGAAAGGATAACGTTCTACGTGTCGGGGCGTGGAATGTCAGAAGCTTGAACGTGGTAGGGAAACTATAAAATCTGAAAAGGGAAATGCAAAGGCTCAATCTAGATATAGTAGGGGTCAGTGAAGTGAAGTGGAACGAAGACAAGGATTTCTGGTCAGATGAGTATCGGGTAATATCAGCAGCAGCAGAAAATGGTACAACAGGCGTAGGATTCGTTATGAATAGGAAGGTAGGGCAGAGGGTGTGTTACTGTGAACAGTTCAGTGACCGGGTTGTTCTAATCAGAATCGACAGCAGACCAACACCGACAACGATAGTTCACGTATACATGCCGACGTCGCAAGCTGAAGATGAACAGATAGAGAAAGTGTATGAGGATATTGAAAGGGTAATGCAGTATGTAAAGGGGGACGAAAATCTAATAGTCATGGGCGACTGGAATGCAGTTGTAGGGGAAGGAGTAGAAGAAAAGGTTACAGAAGAATATGGGCTTGGGACAAGGAATGACAGAGGAGAAAGACTAATTGAGTTCTGTAACAAGTTTCAGCTAGTAATAGCGAATACCCTGTTCAAGAATCACAAGAGGAGGAGGTATACTTGGAAAAGGCCGGGAGATACGGGAAGATTTCAATTAGATACATCATGGTCAGACAGAGATTCCGAAATCAGATACTGGATTGTAAGGTGTACCCAGGAGCAGATATAGACTCAGATCACAATATAGTAGTGATGAAGAGTAGGCTGAAGTCAAGACATTAGTCAGGAAGAATCAATATGCAAAGAAGTGGAATACGGAAGTACTAAGGAATGACGAGATACGTTTGAAGTTCTCTAACGCTATAGATACAGCAATAAGGAATAGCGCAGTAGGCAGTACAGTTGAAGAGGAATGGACATCTCTAAAAAGGGCCATCACAGAAGTTTTGAAGGAAAACATAGGTACAAAGAAGGTATCTGCGAAGAAACCATGGGTAACAGAAGAAATACTTCAGTTGATTGATGAAAGGAGGAAGTACAAACATGTTCCGGGAAAATCAGGAATACAGAAATACAAGTCGCTGAGGAATGAAATAAATAGGAAGTGCAGGGAAGCTAAGACGAAATGGCTGCAGGAAAAATGTGAAGACATCGAAAAACATATGATTGTCGGAAGGACAGACTCAGCATACAGGAAAGTCAAAACAACTTTTGGTGACATTAAAAGCAACGGTGGTAACATTAAGAGTGCAACGGGATTTCCACTGTTAAATGCAGAGGAGAGAGCAGGTAGGTGGAAAGAATACATTGAAAGCCTCTATGAGGGTGAAGATTTGTCTGATGTGATAGAAGAAGAAACAGGAGTCGATTTAGAAGAGATAGGGGATCCTGTATTAGAATCGGAATTTAATAGAGCTTTGGAAGAGTTACGGTCAGATAAGGCTGAAGGGATAGGTAACGTTCCATCAGAATTTCTAAAATCATTTGGGATAGTGGCAACAAAACGTCTATTCACGTTGGTGTGTAGAATATATGAGTCTGGCGATATACCATCTGACTTTCGGAAAAGCATCATCCACACAATTCCGAAGACGGCAAGAGCTGACAAGTGCGAGAATTATCGCACAATCAGCTTAACAGCTCATGCATCGATGCTGCTTACAAGAATAATATACAGAAGAATGGAAAAGAAAATTGAGAATGCGCTAGGTGACGATCACTTTGGCTTTAGGAAAAGTAAAGGGACAAGAGAGGCTATTCTGACGTGACGGCTAATAATGGAAGCAAGACTAAAGAAAAATCAAGACACTTTCAGAGGATTTGTCGACATGGAAAAAGCGTTCGACAATATAAAATGGTGCAAGCTGTTCGAGATTCTGAAAAAAGTAGGGGTAGGCTATAGGGAGAGACGGGTCATATACAATATGTACAACAACCAAGAGGGAATAATAAGAGTGGACGATCAAGAACGAAGTGCTCGTATTAAGAAGGGTGTAAGACAAGGCTGTAGCCTTTCGCCCCTACTCTTCAAACTGTACATCGAGGAAGCAATGATGGAAATAAAAGAAAGGTTCAGGAGTGGAATTAAAATACAAGGTGAAAGGATATCAATGATACGATTCGCTGATGACATTGCTATCCTGAGTGAAAGTGAAGAAGAATTAAATGATCTGCTGAACGGAATGAACAGTCTAATGAGTACACAGTATCGTTTGAGAGTAAATCGGAGAAAGACGAAGGTAATGAGAAGTAGTAGAAATGAGAACAGCGAGAAACTTAACATCAGGATTGATGGTCACGAAGTCAATGAAGTTAAGGAATTCTGCTACCTAGGCAGTAAAATAACCAATGACGGACGGAGCAAGGAGGACATCAAAAGCAGACTCGCTATGGCAAAAAAGCCATTTCTGGCCAAGAGAAGTCTACTAATATCAAATACCGGACTTAATTTGAGGAAGAAATTTCTGAGAATGTACGTCTGGAGTACAGCACTGTATGGTAGTGAAACATGCATTGTGGGAACACCGGAACAGAAGAGAATCGAAGCATTTGAGATGTGGTGCTATAGACGAATGTTGAAAATTGGGTGGACTGAAAGGTAAGGAATGAGGAGGTTCTACACAGAATCGAAGAGGAAAGGAATATGTGGAAAACACTGATAAGGAGAAGGGACAGGATGATAGGACATCTGCTAAGACATGAGAGAATGACTTCCATGGTACTAGAGGGAGCTGTAGAGGGCAAAAACTGTAGAGGAAGACAGAGATTGAAATACGTCAAACAAATAATTGAGGACGTAGGTCGCAAGTGCTATTCTGAGATGAAGAGGTTAGCACAGGAAAGGAATTCGTGGCTGGCCGCATCAAACCAGTCAGTAGACTGATGACAAAAAAAAGAAAAAATTTCTAGCAGTGGTTAATGACTGTTCTTTCAAAAATATTTTAATAACTGTAATTGCTGGATGAAGTAGTTTAACTGGTTCTTAAGACTGAAACAGTTTTAAATTATCACTATCGCGGCCTTCAGCCAAGAAATAGTTTAAATTTGTTGTCATTAAGGCTTTCAGCTGTGGAACACTTATTAATTTATTGTCACTTTTTTGTTGTTGTTGTTTCTTAATAAAGTGTACGTGATTGAAAAATAAACTAACCAACAGTAATTGTTTACGCCCCATCCACAATCGCAACCCAATCCTGCCTTCCTTGGTATCAGGTCTCAGACAGGATTGATGGAGGACACCGAAAATGTTCAAAGAAGGGCAGCTCGTTTTGTATTACTGCGAAATAGGGTACAGAGTGTTACGGGTATGATACGCGATTTGGGATGGCAGTTACTTCAAAAACGGTGTTTATTGTTGTGGCGAGACCTTATCACGATATTACAATCTGCAGCTTTCTCTCCAGAAAGTGAAAATATTTTCGCGATGTCTACCTTCATAAGAATAAATGGTAATGACATTGAAGCAAGGGAGATCAAAGCTCGCAAGGAAGTACGTAAGCGTTCGTTTTTCTCGCGTACTGTTTGAGAGTCGCACGTCACAGAAATAGTGTTAAAGTGTTTCGATGAAACCTCTGTCAGGCCCTTAAGTACAATTATGTAGATGCAGATGGAAATACTTAAAAATATCTCAATGATTTTTCACAAATGAATGATCGTTTTCATTTCTACTTAACCTCAACAGCTCAATCCGATAATGTTGAACCGAAGTGGGAAACAGTTTCACACTTTCAAGGAAGAGGGAAAGGAAAGACTGAAGATTACGGTTATATCTCCTTCCACGAAGAAATCATTAGAGACAGAATATAAGCTCACATTGAACAACATGTAGAACGAATTCGCCGGCCGCGGTGGTCTAGCGGTTCTAGGCGCTCAGTCCGGAACCGCGCGGCTGCTACGGTCGCAGGTTCGAATCCTGCTTCGGGCATGGATGTGTGTAATGTCCTTAGGTTAGTTAGGTTTAAGTTGTTCTAAGTTCTAGGGGACTGATGACCACAGATGTTAAGTCCCATAGTGCTCAGAGCCATTTGAACCATTTTTAGAACGAATTCGGTGGTAACCTTGCCAGTGTAACCATTCTGTCACTTACTTTATGCATCAGAGGGAAACCATGTGAAACGTATACCTGTATTGGCAGATATCGATCGCCGTCCTCCCGAATGTATGTCCAGCTCAGTAACGTTAAGCCACCTCTATCAGTTGCGAGGAACCACAACGAGCACTAGCCTGACAATAACGTAGCAGAAATTCCATGAAGTCAGGATGGCAGAGGTGGAGGGGCTGTCGGAAGTGATGTTGGGAAGGTGCGTTGTGAGTAGTTTTCAGATACATTAGTTGGTAGAACAGTAGTCTCCGGAAGGCAAGGGTCCCAGGTTCGAGAGACGGTCCGGCACACGACAACTATCATCCTGAATTTTAAATTAAAAATTTAACTCTTTTAAATTCAGTTACGAAGAGATCTCTCGAAAGTAGTAGAAAGATAACAACGTTTCAAAATAATTCTGTGGGGAACAATGTTTCCGTACCAACAGCAAAACAAGTTTTAGAAACCTTGTGATCCCTATCAGTAATAACAGTTCTTCTTTAAATTTGTTTATGGGTCCGGCATTTTAAATATTTAATTAATATTCTGACAACTTGCAGGCAAAAATTATGGTATGGGAAGGCCGACAATTCTGATGATTTGTGGGTGCAACACGCCTATGAATCAGAGTCGGCCAGGCGTGAAAGATGTACTCGGATGAATCATACAATGGATTCAGCACATAGATTGCAAAGGATTTGTTCCGTCAAATAAAAATCATACTACTCTATGTATTCATTATTACCAGCATCTTAAATTGCGCGTTTCTAATCTGTACCCGTTCTTAAGAATTAAGTTAGACGACTGGTTCTTGATTTACTAAAATTTTTTCGCTCTTTGTGTTGCGTTTCCATAGCGACCTGTCAATAGTTGAAATTCTTATGTTTTGGTGTCTTATTGATGTCGCCAAACTTTTAGTTTGAGCAGCCAGTTACTAATCATTCACAATTCCTATATTAATCGCTACCTCTCCCATGTTGTTAATAATGTCATTATCACGTCAGTTCGTGTAATGCAACACATTCCCCATAATATTACTTCCAAGTAAAATCGCATGTTCATCTAAAAATTCAAAAACCTTTAAAATTAAAAGTAAATCAAAGAAAAAAATATTAATATTTACAGGAAACCGTGTGCATTGTGCATGGGGACTTAGTTAAAATGCAATTATTTTAGTAGCTGTGTGTCTGGATACGAAGTCTCGTAACCGGTTGGCCCTGACTAGTATTAGTACGCAATCTGACTGCCTAAAATAACAATAAGGAATGAAAGGAAATTTCCGTCAGCACAATTGATTAATTAAGTCCCCTACAATTATAAAAGCTACGAAACAACAAAGCACAAGTGTAACGGTTCTGTGTGTGGAAGTGTGATTCAACGTACATGTATCTGGCACGGTTCTTCACTGAACCTGTGACCAAGAGGCATTGTCATTAAGAAAATGTGAAATAATTTTTTTTTACCTCCATATATATTGACGAAAAATACACTGTCATCATTGCAACATCTTCCATCTATACTTTACACCAACCGAACAGCATCTACTCTCTCAACCAACAGAACAACAACTGCCCACGACATACTCTGAACTAGTACTGCTCTCGACATCCTCTCAACAATTACTGCCCACGGCAGCCTCTGAACTACTACTGCTCTCGACATGCTCTCAGTAAGCACTGCCCACGGCAACGACTGAACTATTACTGCCAGTGGAGGCGGCGGAATAATAATCTTTGGCGCAATCTCTGGCGCTGTGACTCAGTGAAGCCACCTTTCATATGCCCCTCCTCCACAGGCTAGAATCTGATGGTATTTTTGCCAGAATTGGTGGTGAAAATACCACCAAATTCGTCCAAAAAATACAGACAAAAATAAAAGATGATATTAGTAAGTAAACATCACATAACTAAATGAATTTTGGCTTTGGACTGACCCTTCGGTAACCTAATACATAAAATACAGTAAGGAATACAAATGCTTGCATACATGTGACTTTACATTATAGTTTACACAAGTATCATTTGTCAGAGTGGTTAAATAATTCAATCAATGGCACCAGCAATGACGAATAGGTGCAGGTAAGAGTCTCATAACATTTCATAAACAATAAATACACAAAAAATCAGTTTATAAAAATATTACATAAAATCTTTTCAATAGTTCAATAAACAAGTAGCACTCCTCAGGATAGTTGACAGTTCCAACAGTAGCACCCAGCAATGGTCAACAGGTGCAAGTAGCAGTCCCATACCTTTTCATCAGCAGTATTTAAACAGCTCTAACAGTGGCACCCAGCAATGGCGAGCAGGCACAGACAACAACAACTGACATTATCCCAGTAGCAGCAGTTCCATCAGTGGCACCCAGCAATGTTGACTGGTGCAGACAGCAATAAGTAACATTATCTCAGTAGAAGCAGTTCCAACAGTGGCACCCAGCAATGTTGAACAGGTGCAGACACCAACAATTGACATCTCATCAACTAGATGAACAGTTGCAACAGTGGCACCCAGCAATGTTGAACAAGTGCAGGTAACAGTCCATAATATTCACTATCAATAATTAAACAGTTCATCAGAGTTCATCAGCAGAAATTAAGCTTTTCCAAGTGGCACCCATCAATGTTGAACAAGTGCAGGTAACAGTCCATAATATTCACTATCAATAATTAAACAGTTCATCAGAGTTCATCAGCAGAAATTAAACATTTCCAAGTGGCACCCATCAATGATAACAGGTGCAAGCACGAACAACAGTTTGAATGCACACACAATTGCTTTTACAAAATTATTATCAATGCTCTTACACTAAACATACAAATTACAATAAACACACAAATGATATCAGATAATTGTCATATTAACTATTACAAATACACAAATATCAGTAAACCTGTAATATTTATGGGT
Source organism: Schistocerca serialis cubense (assembly GCF_023864345.2). Classification (NCBI taxonomy): domain Eukaryota; kingdom Metazoa; phylum Arthropoda; class Insecta; order Orthoptera; family Acrididae; genus Schistocerca; species Schistocerca serialis. Next base: position 399,183,856 of record NC_064645.1, read on the forward strand.
GTCAGTGCAAGCCACAACAAACAAGTAAAATAATATTTAGGAGGTAGGTCGGTACCAATTATTTGGGATTAGGAAAGGAAAACACACAAAACACAAGCACTCATCTTTGTAATTGAATAGTTTTAACTATGTAAATGCAATTCTGTCAAAATTTGATGTTCAACATGTGTATCAATTAGTAGTGGCAACAGTGTATAGCGGTCAATAATAGTTAGTCAACGTCATAGTCATGTCAAGACTAATGTTTGCTAAGCCAAATCAAAATGTACTGTTTCTGAACAACTGTCAGTGTGCCAAGATATGCAAATACTTCCTCTCTCCAAAAAAAAGTATATACTGCTTATTGATTTAACAAAGTGTGTGTGTAGACAATCTTCCTTCCACTTGAGTGTTTGCCATCTTCATCCTCCTTGTTCCATATAAACCAACAAGAAAAATATGCTCCCCACTTACTTTACCTCTTATCCACCAAAACTCCAATAATCATCAGCATCACATAATCTTAATACTTCAATAATACCTCTTACGTCGATACATATAAACCTTATCATCAATATCATTTACATTACTTCTTGTCCACCAAAACTCCAATAATCATCAACTTCACACAATCTCAATACCTCAATAATACCTCTTCAATTGGTCGATACATATAAAGCTTATCACCAATATCATCTCAATTCCATAACAACTCTTTCCTCTAGTCAATCTCCTCGAACAAGTACAGATAAAATCCTAGTGCAAACTTCAATTCACCATCCCATACAATCCGAAGACACAATGTCCACACACAACCTCTGTGTAATCCTCCTGACCCAAATCTTGTAGTCATTCTGAATTATAAAATATATTTTGGTTACCTTGTCCATTATTAAATAAAAGAAATGCATACATGACTTCTAACAGCCTGTAGTTTGAATAACTTTCACTAAGTAAGTACGAGTACGAAGTATGAATGATTACATAAGACTTTGAATGAATAAATCGTAATATTTCACAGTGTGTACACAACATCAAGAATCATGGCAAAACAGAAGCAAACATGTGGAGTATATTTTTGTGTCAAGTGTCACTTGCTATTTCAATTGCTCACGAAGAATGCAGTGCATTAACTGTCTATGGTCTAAACCTAGTGTTGGTATTTCATGTCGTTAGCTTCCTTTCTATTAGCATCAATTTATACAGTTTCCATAAAACCTCCAGCACATGTGACTTCAATGAAGTTTCTGGTAACAATGTCGTTCGTAGAATTATAGCAGTTCATTTTCTTATCATAAAATATAAAGCACTGAGCGTGAGCAAAACATGCAATAGCGAGTAAATATGCCAGTAGAGAACAGCATGTCACAAGTGGATGTAGCACAATCGCTACAACGAGGCTCTGCCAAGCTAACAATCTATAATTAATACCATAGTGTGACCTAAACTCCATGTTCATACACCGTATATCAGCATTTCTATATACCAAATTAAAGAGTAGTTATGACAACAAAGCAGAAATGTGCAAATATGCAATCCATACGCAAAGCAGCAAGTATATATGCTACATAATAAACAGGTCATTAGCATCATATCAGTATAAGCAAATAAATGTTCATATTTAATCTTAATAAGTAAACATGAAGGGGCAAGCAGATAAATCACAAAGCATCACTTGCATACATAACCATATCAGCGCAACTAATCAAGTGACAATTATAATTTAAATAAATAAGCACAGCAGGCACATAATAAAAAAAATGAGATCAGTGAAAAAGCAGAGCAGTCAAGCGATGCATTACATACATAAGTAACAACCCTGTTCATTAATCAATCATTGTGAAAATCAGTTAACACAAAGTATAAATTACGTAATCGCTAGCAGCAAATTACGTGTAAAGTACATACCTAAGTAAAAATATGTTACCTGAAAAATAAACTCAATTAATAGTTACCTTTTTAGTTTATTGCTTTCTTCTTCGAAATTACATTCTTTCTGAAATTTTCACGATAGCATGTCCTCTTAACGTCGGACACACACAGAATTTACCTGAAGTTCTTAAATATTTTATACAACTGTGTCCTGAAAAAAACTGAACGTTAATAACATAATTTATCAAGTCACTATAGCTTTATACTGAATTTAATCGGAGAAATTAGACTGTGTATTTGTTTACGGCTGTCAGTACATTCGCACTGAGCGCTCGATCAGCTGTAGGTAGGCGTGACGTAGGCACAACAATACTACTGTCTGCTATTTTTACTATCAAAAGAATTCCAAGGGACTGTCCGAAGCAGCGGTCGCCACGTGCATGAGGGCTTATTTATTATGCAATAATTTTAGTAGCTGTGGGTCCGTTTACGAAGTCTCGTAACCGGTTGGCCCTGACTAGTATTAGTACGCAATCTGACTGCATAAAATAACAATAAAGAATGAAAGGAAATTTCCGTTAACACAATTGATTAATTAAGTCCCCTACAACTATAAAAGCTACGAAACAACAAAGCACAAGTGTAACTGTTCTGTGTGTGGAAGTGTGATTCAACGTACATCTATCTGGCACGGTTCTTCCTCAATACGACAAGATATTTTAAACACCATTTACAATGAACTAATTGAAAAACCGGAAATACTATAATTGCACATCGAAACCAGAATTACTAGTCTAATACATGAACACGAGCCAGATGCTTTGTTGACTGAACCTGTGACCAAGAGACATTGTCATTAATAAAATGTTAAATATTTTTTTTTGTTACCTCCATATATATTGACGAAAAATACACTGTGATCATTGCAACATCTTCCATCTATACATTACACCAACCGAACAGCATCTACTCTCTCGCCCAGCAGAACATCAACTGCCCACGACATCCTCTGAACTAGTACTGCTCTCGACATCCTCTCAACGAACACTGCCCACGGCAACCACTGAACTAGTACTGCCAGTGAAGGAGGCGGAATAATACTCTTTGGCGCAATCTCTGGCGCTGTGACTCAGTGTAGCCACCTTTCAATTTCTAGTGGAGTGAGCATGATTTCTACTGTACGTAATCTCGGAACAAACAAGAACAATAAGAAGGTATTGAAATGGTTGAAGTGCTGCACCACATTTCAAGAAATATTTCACACTAACTGGAGCAATAACCGGTATTTATCAAGAAAGTTGACCAAGTTCCCATATTATCATTTGACTATTACGCTCAGACTACTAGATATGGTTTTCATCCCAGAAACCAACACGTACGTGCCAGATTTAAAGTTTTCAAGCATTCTAAGCTTTCCATCAAGGAAGCCCACCTAATCGTTCCTGACTGTGAGAAGCGTGCTACTTAATGGGGGATTCTACACATCAGATGTGAATTACCGACTCATTGCACAAAAGACTACCAAGTCGACATAAATTTTGTGAAAACACGTAAATAACACGTTAATAATCATTAACACTAAAATACCCATTTATGTTTATTGAAAGACGAAAAAGTTAATGAAATGGGGAAGTACTGTACTACTGAATCACGTTAAGTAGTGTGTAACACACGTAAATGCGAAGTGAATGGAAGCGTTGTCGAAAAGGAAGCGTTCAAACATGGATGTAATATTACTATAAAGCACGTTTAGTGCCTCTCATCCTATATTTACATCTGAAACAACTGCTAAGCGACAAATTACAAAATATAAAACCCCCAATGTGTGGACAGTGGTGGGAAATGTTCATTCAGCGTTGTGTAATTTGCAGTACGTACTGAGGCTGGTACAGGATACGAATTCGTGGCGGGCCGCATCAAACCAGCCAGAAGACTGCTGACTCAAAAAAAACAAAAACGGAAGATATGCACACATTAAATGAAATGTTTCACACTAAGAGCAGACCACTTAGTAGACCTTGGTACAATGTAATAGTTTTTATATTTTTTTCTTAAATGTTAATTTATGTCAGGAAGAACTTTGATTCATACATATTGTGAATTCACAGACCGTACTGTGCGTCCCGATCGAAATCTCTGAACATAAAAGGCGAAATTTTCAATGACTGGCTTATTGACTCATCATAGATCAGCCCAAACCGCTAAGGACGGAAACTTGAAATTGGTCTTACACAGCTGGCTCCGTTAAAGCAAAGATTTTTCGAAATTTCAACTATAAGGGAATGAAACATGGGATGAAAGTTTTTTTTAAAAAAAATGTCGTTATTAATTCAATTTTGAAGCTAGAGCAACCAGAACTAGTATTTGGTTTCTCATCAGAAATAAAGAAATATTTGTTTCAGGATTTTGGGAAATTTAACTCTATGGGAATGAAACAGAGAGTGAAAGGTTTTTTTAAAAAATATATTATTATTAAAGAACTACTACAGTATTTATAAAGCTACATGTATGTAGAAACCGAACCCTTAAGTGGGTGAAATAGGAGATTTCACTTTTCATGAAATTATTGTTTCAATCAGCAGGTGCCAGGCGTGAAAGATGTACTCGGATGAATCATAGCATTGATTTAGCACAGAGACCGCAAAGGATTTGTTCCGTCAAATAAAGATCGTACTACATTGTGCATTCATTGTTATTGTTGTCGTTGTGGTCTTCAGTCCACAGACTGGTTTGATGCAGCTCTCCATGCTACTGTATCCTGTGCAAACTTCTTCATCTCCCACTACCTACTGCAACTTATGTCCTTCTGAATCTGCTTAGTGTATTCATCTTTTAGTTTCCCTCTACGATTTTTATCCTCCACGCTGCCCCCCAGTACTAAATTGGTGATCCCTTGACACCTCAGAACGTGTCCTCCCAATCGATCCATTCTTATATTCAAGTTGTGCCACAAATTCCTCTTCCCCGCAATTCTATTCAATAACTCCTCATTAGTTATTTGATCTACCCATCTAATCTTCAGCATTCTTCTGTAGCATCACATTTAGAAAGTCGAAATTTCTCTTCTTGTCTAAACTACTTATCGTTCACGTTCACGTTTTACGTCCATACATGGCTACACTCCATACAAATACTTTCAGAAACGACTTCCTGACACTTAAATCTATACTCAATGTTAACGAATTTTTCTTCTTCAGAAATGTTTTCCTTGCCATTGCTAGTCTACATTTTATATCCTCTCTACTTCGACCATCATCAGTTTCTTTTTCTCCCCAAATAGAAAACTCATTTACTGTTTTATGTGTCTCATTTCCTAATAAAATTCACTTAGCTTCTACGATTTAATTCGACTACATACCATTACCCTTGTTTTGCTTTTGTTGATGTTCATCTTATATCCTTCTTTCAAGACACTGTCCATTCCGTTCAACTGCTGTCCTTTGCTGTCTCTGACACAATTACAATGTCATCGGCTAACCTCAAACTTTTTATTTCTTCTCCATGGATTTGAATACCTACTCAGAATTTTTCTTTTGTTTCCCTTACTGCTTGCTCAGTATACAGATTGAATAACATCTGGGATAGGCTGCAACCCTGTCTCACTCCCTTCCCAACCACGTAGGTTTGCCTTTCCTTAATCTATCTTCTAAGATAAGTCGTAGTGTCAGTATTAACTCACGTGTTCCAACATTTCAGCGGAATCCAAATTGATCTTCCCTGAGGTCGGCTTCTACGAGTTTTTCCATTTGTCGGTAAAGAAGTCGTGTTAGTATTTTGCAGCCGTGACTTATTAAATTAATAGTTCGATAATTTTCACATCTGTCAACACCTGCTTTCTTTGGGATTGGAATTATTATATTCTTCTTTAAGTCTGAGGGTATTCTTGCTTACCACATGGTAGAGATTTGTCACGGCTGTCTCTCCCAAAGCTATCAGTCATTCTAATGAAACGTCCACTCCTGCGGCCTTGTTTGGACTTAGGTCTTTCAGTGCTCTGTCAGCCTGTTCACGCAGTATCATATCTCCTATTTCATCTTCATCTACATTCTCTTCCATTTCCATAATATTGTCCTCAATTACGCCGGCCTTGTACAGACCCTCTATATACTCCTTCACCTTTCTGCTTTCCCTTCTTTGCATAGAACAGGGTTTCTATCTGAGCCCTTGATATTCATACAATTGGTTCTCTTTTCTCCAAAGGTCTCTTTAATTTTCCTTTAGGCAGTATTTATCTTCCCCTAGTGATATATGCATCTACATCGTTACATTTGTCCTCTAGCCATCCTTACTTAGCCGTTTTGCACTTCCTGTCGATCTCATTTTTGAGACGTTTGTATTCCTCTTTGCCTGCTTCATTTACTGCATTTTTATATTTTCCTCTTTCATCAATATATTTTTGTTACCAAGGGTTTCTACTAGCCCTCGTCTTTTTACCTACTTGCTCCTCTGCTGCCTTCACTATCTCATCTCTTAAAGCTACCCATTCTTCTTCTACTGTATTTCTTTCACACATTCTTGTCAATCGTTCCCTAATGCTCTCCCTGAAACTCTCTACCACCTCTGGTTCTGTCAGTTTTCCAGGTCCTATCTCCTTAAATTCCCACCTTTTTGCAGTTTTTTGTTTTATTTCTCACTTCATAACCAATAGATTGGGGTCAGAGTCCTCATTTGCCCCTGGAAATGTCTTACAGTGTAAAACGTGGTCCCTAAATCTCTGTCTGAATATTGTATAAACTATCTGAAACTTCCAGTATCTCCAGGCTTCTTCCATGTACACAAACTTCTTTCATGATTCTTGAGCCAGGTGTTAGTTATGATTAAGTTATGGTCTGTGCAAAATTCTACCAGGTGGCTTCCTCTTTCATTCCTTACCCCCATTCCGTATTCACCTACTACGTTTCCTTCTCTTCCGTGGCCTACTATCGAATTCGAGTCACCCATGACTATTAAATTTTCGTACCCCTTCACTATCTGAATAATTTCTTTTATCACATCATACAGTTCATCACTCTCTTCGTCATCTGCGGAGCTAGTTGGCATATAAACTTGTACTACTGTGGTAGGCGTGGGCTTCGTGTCTACCTTGGCCACAATAGTGCGTCCACTATGCATTCATTATTATTAGCATCTTAAATTGCGCGTTTCAAATCTGTACCCGTTCTTAAGAGTTAAATTTGTCAACTGTTTCCTGATTTACTAAAATTTTTATGCTGATTATGTGACGATATTACTTATCTGTGCTATGTTTGACTCGTCTACCCAGACATATTTTATAGGGAACTCCAGACATAGGGCTTCATCCTTTTTACTTATATCCTATGTTACCCAAACCTTTGTTCTCATTCTACTTCTGTTTGTTGTTGTGTTTCCCTAGCGACCAGTAAATAGTTAATATCTTTAGCACTTTCCCGCGAAAGGCAAAGAGCCCGAGTTCGAGTTTCAGTCCGGCACACAGTTTTCACCAGCCAGGAACTTTCATATCAGAGTACACTCCGCTGCAGAGTGAAAATCTCATTCTGGAAACATTCCTCAGGCTGTGGATAAGCCGTGTCTCCGCAATATCCTTTCCTCCAGGAGTGCTAGTTCGGCAAGGTCCGCAGGAGAATTTAGAAGGTAGGAGACGAGGTACTGGCAGAAGTGAAGCTGTGAGGACGGTGTGAGGGTCGTGCTTGGGTAGCTCAATTGGCAGTTCCGCTTCGAGCACCGAGCGGGATGGTTCCTGTTTATTTCACTTGCCGCAGCGTCACTTGTGTGAAGTTTTCTTCGTTATCGTTTTTCTGCCTGCCGAGTGAGTTGCTCCGGCTTACTGCCTGGTTGTGTTCGTCTACTTCCATCGGCGTCGGCCGCTCCGCTATGGCTACCATGGTTTCCACGTGTATTCCACGAAAAGGTACTGTGAGCTTCACTTTCGATAAAACAACGCGACATGTGCAGCTCGGGTCTCTAGAAATCCACGACTGGCTTCTTGATACCATTCATGTGAACTCTGATCAGGTGCAAACCGCTTATTTTGACGCAGACGAGTACGTGTTTTGCGTGAATTTTATGCATCCCCTTGTAACGCCGGAAATGCATATCCTCCTATTTCCATCTATTGTACTATTATTTTTTTTCCTTGTTTTGTTACCTCAAGATATGACATTTCTGTCTCTTTATATATTGTAATTGTTTTACTGTTTGTATATATATATATTTATGCACTTATGTCGACGTATAATTGGTTTGTTTCGTAAATATTATTTGTATTTTTACGCTGGGTCTTGCCTAGGGAAAACTGCTTTCGAACGATTACATTGATGGGTCGTGTGAAGAATCAAAGTGTGTAGGATCTTTGGTAGTGTTAACTCTGCCGCGTGGAGCGCGAGCAGAGAGAGTCTGGCTGGAGTAGCGAGTGGAGCAGGTGTGTTGTGTGTAGCTCCCGCGAGTTGCCGCGCTTTCGGGATTTGGCAGCATGTAATTGCGCTCGACTTGCGATAATAGTTTCTGACATGGTGTCGCGGACGGGAAGCATTAGCTGGCGCACATCAAGAGCCCGTTTCGTCTGGTGACCGTGTTGAGAAGAAGGCGCGCCAACATCCAGCTTCTGCAACAGCGACGGCCGACAATGAGTGACTGTCGCCACCTCCTCGATCGACGGCTTCAAACCTTCAATCAACCAACAAGGAAGACTGGAAGCACGTTAAGTTTTAGAACTGTATGGCAGACCTCAGCTTTTCAAACTTTTAAAATTGTTGCATCACAAAATTACAGCAACTTAGCATGAACCTTTGTTGCTCATTGTCCCAATTGCATTACCAAGCAGGGTCCCTTCCTTTTCCGAAATCAACCCGAGTGTCGTTGAAATTCAGATGCCAGCATTAAAGTACAATCATTCCATTTCACTGCTTTAATTTCAAAGTTCAGTTTAAGTATTCATAGCTGGCTCCAATATTTAGATTACGCAAGCACAAATTAAGAGTGCGAGTTTTGTTACCGTATTTAGCTTACCTGTGGCTGCAGCTCAGCTTGGTACGTACTAAATTTTACTATTGTTAATTGTTCAGAATCATTGAATTCAAGTTCAAAGTAAAATCTCTTATTTTTAAATAGCGTAGATTCAAGTTGCTTTTGAAATGATTGTTGAGGTAGTCCAAGACTAACCGTATTTTACTGAATTTCGATGTGCTTCAGAAAGAAAGCTCACTATTAACTTCAGTCACTAAATTAACTTTCGATTTTTCCGGTTTTGTTAACTCTTTTGCTAAATTAAGTCAGAGTGTAGCGAAATTTATTACTTCTGACAAACTTTCAGTTTTCACACTACACGTGTCAACCTCCAGTTGCCACACTTCTGTTGCTAATTATATGTGTAATAACCTTTCTTTTTCAGTTACTATAGTAATTGTCCTTAGGACTGGCGACCGTAATTTCCCCCAAATCTCAAATATCTAATTACCGCTAGTTAATTGTTAACGTAACGGCCGCACATTTACTTTCTTCATTAACTTTACCCCTTTTCAAAATTAATTTCCATCAATTTCATTTGCTGTTTTCGTTTCATTTAGATGTAACCCTTTCCTCCCTCTTTACCGACAGATTAACTTCGGTGACGATTGCTTTTCCCAAATTTCCATTAGGTACACGCGGTTTAATTTTTCACTGTCATTAAGGTCGATAAGTGAGAGGGAGGTTACACCCTTCACGTTGAAAGATTATTGTCGCGACATGGTTATCAAGTACCGTTCAAGCATCGCGATAATTCTCTTAGTATGGTGTCACTCGAAGAAGCTGAAATTGACTATACCAATGTTCGAGTGTTCAACCTCCCGCCGTAGGTTGATGACAACTTTCTAAAGAACATATTGACTCCTTATGGTAACGTGGAAAACGTCCGTCGTGAACGTTAGTCTCCTCAACACAGATTACTTTTTTATAGTGGAATTCGTTCCGTGGAAATGCGTGTTAAACGCAATATTCCATCATATTTACTAGTGTGTGGCTATCGCGTTCGTGCCATGAATACTAGTCAAGAGGGAACCTGCGTCCTATGTTATGGAAGTGGACACGTTCGATCTAACTGACCGCGCCGGCCGGGGTGGCCGAGTAGTTCTAGGCGCTAGAGTCTGGAACCGCGCTACCACTACGGTCGCAGGTTCGAATCCTGCCTTGGGCATGCATGTGTGTGATGTCCTTAAGTTAGTTAGGTTTAAGTAGTTCTAAGTTCTAGGGGACTGATGAACGCCGAGGTTAAGTCCCATAGTGCTCAGAGCCATTTGAACCATTCAATTGTTCGCGGAGAGTTTTTGTATTAAAACCGTCATTATCGCAGCATCGCAACTTGACAGTTACTGGTCTTGTCCCTTCCACTCCCGACATCGTTCCTGCTTCTGCTTCAGGTCATAATGAGCAAAAATTTAGTTCTGATAATCGTGCAACTTAATTTACTCCTTTATCTCCGCAGCAGGTTCAGAATCCTATTGATCCCAGGACAGAACCCGTAACAATGGCAAACAAGTGACATAGCCCTCAAGATGATGACGGTGAGGATTTGGCTGTGCCTTCTGCCCCAACCTCTTCCGCATCGACTGTGTTCTCTGCTCCTGTCACTGCTACGATCCGTGGTACTGTGGGTGGCGCAGATGTTATCTCCAGCAACCCTCCTGCTCCCGAAGTGGCTCCTCCTGAGCTGCCCCTCTGTGTGGAGAGGAAGCGGAGTCAGCCCCCCCCCCTCCCCTTTAGTCTATGTGTCGTCCGTTACAGTCTGAGGCAACGCTATATCCTCCTGCTCCTTCGTCTTCAGACGCCGACTGTTTCCAGAATTTGCCGCCTCCAACAACTCCTGACGAGAATAAACTTAGCGACCAAGTATCACCTGTTGTATTGGTAGTTCCACAGAATGCTTCCGCCTTAGTAACTGGACCTGCAGTTCGTGGCCGCGCGGGATTACCCGAGTGGTCTTTGGCGCTGCAGTCATGGACTGTGCAGTTGGTCCCGGCGGAGGTTCGAGTCCTCCCTCGGGCATGGGTGTGTGTGTTTGTCCTTAGGATAATTTAGGCTTAGTGGTGTGTAAGCTTAGGGATTCATGACCTTAGCACTTAATTCCCACACTTGACCATTTTTTCAGTTCATGACCCTTGTTCTGAGGGGCAGAAGGCTGTGCCTAAATCCCTCCCACAACTCCGTCTGCAGGGACCGCCATGCCACGTAGCCGACAGAAACAGCGTATAAAACCTGACCGTGCGGTGGCTTATTTGAAATCTAAGAAAAAAGTTTGTGTATTTTGGGGTTCTAGTCCCCCGATTCATCTGTAGACTCCGCAATGGACCTTGACGCTCAGCTGTGTACCTACTTCTGCTCAATACCTTCCGTACATCACTGTATAGCTGTGATCAATAACCCAAGCCCGCGCGTTCTTTTCCGTAAATGTTAATACTGTGGAATCAGAATTGCGATTGGCTTCGCTGCATCAGTTCATTTATGATTCATGTGCGGACAAAGTCTTCTTACAGGCGGAGTTATTTAGTAATTTCTACTTACCTGGTTTTCGTATGATCTTTAATGTAGCACCCGAATATTCTACGGGGACCGCCTTCTCCTTTCGTGAAAGCATTTCTATTGCTAAGGTGGAAATGTAGGATTCTGGCAGGAGCAGAATATGTATTGCGAACACATAGAAAGAAAGATCCTTTATTGTATGATTATATGATAGCGAAAAAAACACTGGTAGGAGTATCATCTGTAAAATATCTGGGAGTATGCGTATGGAACGATTTGAAGTGGAATGATCACATAAAATTAGTTCTTGGTAAGGCGGGTGACAGGTTGATATTCATTGGGAGAGTCATTAGAAAATGTAGTCCATCAACAAAGGAGGTGGCTTGCAAAACACTCGTTCGACCTATACTTGTCTGTTGCTCATCAGTGTGGGATCCGTACCCGGTCGGGTTCACGGAGGAGATAGAGAAGATCCAAAGACGAGCGGCGCGTTTCGTCACAGGGTTATTTGGTAAGCGTGATAGCGTTACGGAGATGTTTAGCAAACTCAAGTGGCAGACTCTGCAAGAGAGGCGCTCTGTATCGCGGTGTAGCTTACTGTCCAGGTATCGAGAGGGTGCGTTTCTGGATGAGGTATCGAATATATTGCTTCCCCCTACTTATACCTCCCGAGATCACGAATGTAAGATTAGAGAGTTCGAGCGCGCACGGAGGCTTTCCGGCAGTCGTTCTTCCCGCGAACCATACGTGACTGGAACAGGAAAGGGAGGCAATGACAGTGGCATGTAAAGTGCCATCTGCCACACACCGTTGGGTGGCTTGCGGCGTATAAATGTAGATGTAGATGTAGGGCATAGGTTGTCAACTTTTTAATCTTACCTTGCTTCCTTTATATGCCCCTTGTGACACTGGTCGCGCAGTCGATCGTTCGCGTTTTTATGAAGAGGATATTGTTTATCTGTTGCGTAAGAGTCCTCCGGGTATTCTGTTGGGTGGTGATTTTAACTGTGTATTGCGTCCTGCAGATCAATCTCCAAATTTCAGTTTCTGTCGTGAATTACATGAATTGGTGCTCTCCTTAAGCTTAAAAGTCGTCTGGCTATGTAAATAACCGACTTTGGCTTAATTTACTCACCTCGACTTCTAGTAGCATATTATATAGGTTACATTTATCAGACTGCATGAGCGACAGTATTCTTAAGTCATCACCGGCCGCGGTGGCCGTGCGGTTCTAGGCGCTTCAGTCTGGAACCACGTGACCGCTACGGTCGCAGGTTCGAATCCTGCCTCGGGCATGGATGTGTGTGATGTCCTTAGGTTAGTTAGGTTTAAGTAGTTCTACGTTCTAGGGGACTGATGACCACAGATGTTAAGTCCCATAGTGCTCAGAGCCATTTGAACCATTTTTTTTTCTTTTTTGAAGTCATCCCAGCTTCCTTTACGGATCAATGTGCTGTGACCACAGCTCTCAATCTTGAACGGCAACCTGTCAAATTGTTTCGCCCTTCGTGGATATTAAACTTCGTTCACCTAGCTGACCCCTCTCTCGATGACGTGATGCGAGTCGCGTGGGAGCATATTCTACGGTCCACTGGGAAAGACTCTTCCACCCTTAAATGGTGGACGCAGCTAGCAAAACCGAGGCTCAGGCAAACTTTGATACTTTTCTGTGCTGCCAAGACGCGAGACTTTCGGAGAACTTACGAATATTACTGTTCCATCCTGCGTGAACTTTATTCTGCTTCGGATCACGCCCCTCTGCGAATTGCGGATGTTAGTCGTGTAAATGCAAACATTGTTGACCTTGAAGAGAATAAAAATGGAACATTTGAAAATTCGATCGAAGCCGCTTTCATTGGTATCAGAAGAACTGACTTCCTTATAACATTTGCTTCAGCATCAGACCCGTCGCCGACTCGCTTGTATTCATTCTCTTACGACAAATGATGGACGTATCCTAATGGCGCAAGCTTATATAATACGTATCTTACACCAGTGCCCGAAGAATTTTACAAACTTACTGTGGAATAGCCTTCTCAAAAGTCCCCGGGTCTAGAGGGCCTTCCCAAGGAATTTTACTTGCGCTTTTGGCAGTCGTTTGGTGCTATCTTTACGTCCCTTTTGACTGAAGTGTTACAGGGTAGAGTAGTGCCGATCTCATTCAAAGCGGGAAAATTTGTATTAATCCCGAAACGCACTGGACCGGCTGCCCCTGATAACTTTCGCCAACTTACCTCCCAACTTACTTTGTTAAACTTTGATTATAAGACTTTGGCGAGGGCAGTTAATAGTAGGATATCAACTCTGATGGAGACGATTGTTGAAAAACATCAAATCTGCGTACCTGGTCGTACCATTCTTACCCCCATAGTCGAGTGTCGTGACGTGGTTTCGGGTGCTGCTGTAACGTCCGTCCCTTGAGCCCTTGCTTTTCTGGACTTCGATAAGGCATTTGATCGTGTTAATCACGACTTTCTGCTTCGAATTCTGGAGGCTGTTGGTTTCACTGTTGACACACGGCGAGTGCTCTCAAATCTGTTTACGGGTATTTCGGCTTCGGTGGTTGTTAATGGCAACTGACGCCCCCAATAAATATCCTTAGGGGAGTGCCTCAAGGAAGCCCGCTGTCAATGACTTTGTTTGTGCTGTCTCTGGAGCCCCCACTTCTTATGCTAGCTTCCCAGCTGACAGGTCGGATGCTTTCCGGCAGGACTATAGCTGTTCGTGCATACGCGGATGACGTGATGGTTCTTCTTCGCAGTTCTACTGAGATACCTCGACTGAAGGTTGTAATCGACGATCTCTGTCGGAGTTCAGGTGCAAAACTTAAGGTAAATTCAAGCTTATTCCCTTGCGAGGTTTTGATGACGCGGTTGTTCCATGGGCTACTGCGGTGGATCGGCATACGTCTCTCGGTATCGTCATTGACCGTTGTCCACTCAAAATGGCGGAGCTCAACTGGAAGTATGTTACGGAAAAATTTCAAGGAGCGATACTAGAACATGAAAGGCGTTCTCATACTCTGTTCCAGAAAGTATGAATACTGGAATATGGCTTATGCAACGCTTATTGCGTGGCTCAAGTTTATCCGCTTCCCTGGATGATGACGAAGAAATTACAACAATATTCTTGTCGTTTCTTATGGAAAAGAACTATATTTCGGTTACGGTATGAGGCGATGACGAGCTGGCCGCGGTGGTCTCGCGGTTCTAGGCGCGCAGTCCGGAACCGCGCGACTGCTACGGTCGCAGGTTCGAATCCTGCCTCGGGCATAGATGTGTGTGATGTCCTTAGGTTAGTTAGGTTTAAGTAGTTCTAAGTTCTAGGGGACTGATGACCGCAGCTGTTAAGTCCCATAGTGCTCAGAGCCATTTGAACCATTTTTTTGAAGCGATGACGAAGCATCGCTCCTTTGGGGGGCTGGACCTGACGGATATACGAAGGAAGTCGCAAATGCTATATGTGCGTCGTACTATTTTGATGATGACTCAAGAAATTCACACATTCACGTCTCATTTATTTCTCTGTGTCCCTTCTGCTAGTCTTGAACCCCCTATTGATACTGGTCGCATAAATTACAAGTTCAAACACATTTGTAACTTCTATCTTGCGGTGAACTATTTAGGGGCTGACATCTTATGGAGACCTATCCTTACCATGAAATTCCTAAAGACTCGTTGGGAAGGAGTCCCTTGTCCGAGCCTCGTTGAAAGAGAATCGCCGCAAACAACCTGGACATCAGTTTGGTTAAATATCAGTCTCCCGATTTTCCCGATGCGCGTAGCGTCCTCATGGTATAAGGTAGTAAATAACTTGATTCCAACAAACGAGCAACTCTTCCGTATTGGGCTTAGTGACACGGATTTACACAGTCGAAGCACGTCTCCAGATACGATACGACATCGCTTGACTTGTGAAGGTTATATGGAAAACTGGTCTTGGATCAGGACACAATTGGCCTTCCTTACTCGATATTTTGAGACTGCATACACTACGGACATCATATTGCGCCTAGATTCTTCTTTCTTTCCACGCTCGAAAACCCATACCGTTATGTGGTTGCTGGGACACTTCGTTCATTATGTTGTAGAAGATGAGGGAGAAGATCACATGAACTTCATGCAGTAGATGATCACAGCCTATTGGGCATGCTTGCGAATGCGTCGATATCGAGACTTCTTATCCAAAATGTTGGATCCTGTTTTCCGTCGGCAAGGTGTTGGTTAATTTAATTTTACTCATAAGTGTTTTTCTTTGTTATGTATGTTCCCATCTGATTGCTTCGACTTGTCCTCTCCTGATTTCCCTGTTCATTTTGTTTTGTATTTTGACTCAGAATAGCTCACGTTCTATTGTGAAATGTGTGTAGATGAAGTACAGATACACATGAGGGTATGCAATCCTTGCAATGAGATTGGGATTTATCTTAGTTTGCTGTTTCGAATGTCATCTGGTTTCGCTTTTCCTTCTACTTTTAAACTCTATGGCGAACTATAAAAATATATATAAAAACTAAAAAACACAAAATAATAAAAAATTAAAAATTTACTAAAAAACCGTATAAAAATATTTGTTGATACATATCATGTGAGTAGTTTGTCGGCTGCGTTATCGGTTTTTTTCCCTTTCTCCTTTTTGGCCAGTGAAATGCAAACGTCCCGAGTTCGAGTCTCCATCCGGCACACTTTTAATCTACCAGGAAGTTTTGTATCAGAGTACACTTCGTTGCAGAGTAAAAATCTCATTCTGGATGACAACTGGTATTTGACTTCTCGGCTAGAAATAAAAAAGAAAAGGGGGTTCAGTGTTTCTGGAAATTTAAACTCTAAAGAGTGCCAAAGGGGATGAAAGTTTTGTAGAAAATATTTTCCTATGTTAAAAAAAGTGTGAAGCTAAATTTATGAAACTTGGTAATTCACTTCTCGGTTAGATACAAAGAAACATTTGTTACGGATGAAAATTGCTATGGAAAAATCTCAACAAGAACGCAAAATTCATGATAAACAAGAGCCTTGGACTTCAGCTACCAGAATCGCTTTTTGGTCAGAAGTACATTCAGAAAAGGCAATGCTTAAATGGCCTTCATTTGCGAGAAAAGCTTGGCAGGTGTTGTAATTTGAGAACAACTTAAAAATTCGATTGAATAAAAAAACAAGAAAAAAATCTCTGCAGGCCATGCAGTCTACGTGAGTGAAGGATCTGCTCCTATACCCACGTCATTTCCCTGCATCCACTTTTGGGTGCCCTAAGACTTCTTCATACCTTGAATACAATAGAAAACATCTGCACATTTACAGGGACGCACGCCACTACGAACTGTCCTGAAGTGTGCACTCATGTGTGAATCTGCATTACATCTCCATGTCACAGGAGGTGCTCCAGTGCAAAGATATACAACTATTTGCTTAACCAACGTGAGATTGTACACTCTTTTTGATCATTACAAATTCTTTGAATTGGTTGCTACATTATTCTATAAATACAGTTCTGAATAGATAAACAATAAAGTAATCAGGTTACAAGAATAAAATAATATTAAAAAATTCAGTAAGCAGAATCAGAATAATAAAATATCCAATGATAAGGCAAATGGAAATGCGCTTTTGCTATGTGCAGTACGTTACGCATGCCCCACGTTTCTCGTAGACTTACTGCAAAGGATAGCTACGCAGAAATGTGGTGGAAGAGACATGAGATAGGTTTTTCGTGAGAGATGGAGGCAGAAGGTGTAGGCTCGCCACTATGTGTGGATGTGATACAGAAGGACCGAAGTATCTAAAAGGGGGTCTTCAGCTTGGTCTGTTGAGGAAGAGTGCCGCACCTAGCTCCATCAGGCATTGACACCGTAAGCGACGCATTTCCTCCTATTTTCTGTACTCCATCTTAAATTATGGGATAAATCAGCTCGTAACTCGAAAACAGAGACTGCCAGATTTCTGTGTCGAATGTGCATTTCATTCGTCAATAACTTTTTTTTGGTCGATGCAAGTGTTATAAAATTTAATTAGACTCGATACTGTAAGCGAAAACATAGTCTGACAGCCAAATAATTATTGTGATCTGAAGGAAAGGAGAGTTTTTGTGCCAGCTTTGGCTTGGTGCATTAGAGGCCATGATTTCAATATTTCAAGTATTAGCAGTCGTCACAAGTGCCACCGAGTGTGATAAAGTTTGAAAAAAAAAACTGTTCTGATAAGAAACGCTTTTAAGTAAATGCAATAGTTCGATTTTAAACACCGAAAATCGAAGGGACATCTACAAACATTCTCTGAACAGCAAGGACTTATAGGGTGAGAGCAACTACAGAGAGAAAAGGTGACGAAGGGGAAGCCAAGATGCGTTTGTTGACTGTGGGACCATGCAAGCGTGGCAGACTTGGAGAAAGTAAAAAGGGGCAAATGTGATACCAATGAACAGCCAGACACAAAAGAGATCATGCAGCAAAAATATCTGACAGAAAACTTGTAAATATAGAAATCAAAAGAGGCAGAGACAGTTTCAATTTACAGTTAGCAGAGGGGGGTAAACAGTGGGATACCGAGCATGCCCAGTAAATTCTGAAGGGATTGACGGAAAAGATGATAATTTCAGTCAGTTAATGAATATGGTGATATACAGAAAGGAGAGCTTGAGGGCAATGTGCAAGGACATGCATTCAGAATTCTGCCATGAAATGTTCCTGAAACAACCCCTTAGAAAAATTTTATAAATCAATTACTGTGCTGATAAACGTCTTACGTTATTTGATTTTCAAACGGCTGAGCAGAACTGAACGTACTCAGACATTTCTCTCTTTACTTATTCTGAGCAGCACTAAACTGACACACAGTATTTTTAGCGCAACGCAATCTGACTTTCAATGTTCCCTGCAAAAGAATGACCCTGACTAACAATAACCTATACCTTTCATGAATCACTTACCTCACAAAAATCTTCGTTACACCAACTATTGCAATACAGCGAGCGCCAATACTGCCAGCTAACGAAAAGATTCAAACTACTGAAGGCACTAACTACTGATAAGCATAGTTAGCAAATGAAAGATTTTGATAGAGAACAAACAATGTATTTACCTTAATAGTGTTCAAAAATCATTATACAAATTTACTCTCTCCGATGGACACACGTCCAGATCATCCGCTCTCAAAACTCCGCGATCTAACTCCCCACATCCGCCACTGCTGGCGGCTCACCTTCAACTGCACAACGCTACGCGTTGTTCACACCCAACTGCCCAACACCACACTAGCAAAAATTCCACCAATGCAAACCAGCCACAGACTGCACACAGCACAGTTAGTAATTTTCGTACAGAGTGCTACGTGGCGTTACCAACATAAAAACCTAGTCAGCATACTTACATTCTTAGTTAATAGGGGAAATATCGGCAATAATAAAACATTGCAAGGCATTGAACAATCGAATGAAGAACTGAAAGAATGAATTGACAAAGTTCAGCATATTATGAAATTTTGAAACATGTTCAAGCAGCTGAAATATATTTGAGTACTGAAGAACGTGAGTGAAGGGGTTGCCATAACAGAGACATGTAAACAGTTTGCAGGCAAAGTAACTGAGGAAGCTATCAAAGTCAATGACAGAGTTTATCAACAGGGCATTGGTTGTGTATCTAAAAAAGCTCAGGTGCAAGAAAAATGTGAAAATTTGAAAAAAAAATCTGTTGGCGACACAAAAAAGAAATATTAATCTCAAACAAAAACGAACCAAGGGTCAGCCATATTTACTACAATTCCATGCTGCATACGTCGATTTCCTGCCAGTAAAACGTTACGTCTCACAGGGAAAGAGCATCCGGTGGTATTACAATGCTAAAGATGGAAGCGTCGTAGAGAGGTCGCCTTAGAATGGCATAACAGCTGCTTTCGCACGATGCACGAAGATGAATCATTCATGAGCAAGAATTCATTACCAAATATTGATTACAAAACAGAAGGGTGTAAAGAGGTAAGCGAAAGGTGCTCCAATCCATACTTATAGATCTCGAGAGACGATGGACGCTTTATTGGAACTTCTCATCCCTAAATTAGAATAGTTAGATGGCCAGGGATGTTCAGAAACACATGATTATATTTGGTCATAGCCTTGAGACGTTTGTCGAGTGGGTCAAGTAAACTTTTGGTATCGATCGAAACAAATTAATCACAAAGGTTTCATTATCGGGTACATAACAAGGGTACCAACAAAAATCTTTATGGAATGCAAACCACGGACCAATAAGAGATTGAGATAAGGGTGACAGAAGAGACAGAGGTCGTGGTGGTTTCCATGATCAGACAAAGCTAAATAACCAGAAAAACTACATACCAAATCAAAGACGGGTCGAACAGAAGTGAGATAACACGTAGTCCACCCTGTATCTAAAGTAGAATTAAAATTACTTGATAGTTGACACTTGATGCGTTGGAGCTGATTTCCTCCAGTCAGAGGGCTGAATGTCACTCCCTAACCATTCGCCGTTGCCAGACTACAACAACAATTATTCAGTTCACTTCCAATTACTTGTCCAGCACTCTTTCTTGATGGGTCTGTCACTTTTATTTTGTATTTCATCACACATGATAACAACACCAAAAATAAGAACAACAACAACAACAACAACACACACACACACACACACACACACACACACACACACACCCAACGATGCTAATGAATTACGCCCACGTTTGATACCCAGCAATAACCATTCACTATCGGATATCTCCGCACAAGACCCGATTTAGCACCACATGTACAGTTGTCATAATCACAGAGACCGGCTTACATTAGATAAGCTTCACATGATATTTCGCGATGGTAATTTTTGAAGGCTGCATTTCAGCGTTGCGATTGGGCATGACAGTTGCGGCTCGGTACAACAGTCAGACATGCAAATATACAAATCAAAAAAGTTTTGCATCACCTCGGTTTCAAGATTTCAGGAACCTGTACAGAAAATTGGAATAGAGATCAACATAAACATCATTTCCGCCCTTATCATTGTTCATGAAAACACACATTGCATATTGTACCACCATACAGCGAGACCTACAGAGGCAGTGGTCCAGATTGCAGTACATACCGGTACCTCTAATACCCAATAGCACGTCCTCTTGAATTGATGCGTGCCTCTAATCGTCGTGGCATATTATCCATAAGTTCATCAACGCACTGTTGGTCCAGATTGTCCCACTCCTCGACGGCGATTCGGCGTAGATCCCTCAGAGTGGTTGGTGGGTGATGTCATCTATAAACAGTACTTTTCAATCTATCCCAGACATTTTCGGTACTGTTCATGTCTGGAGAATATGCTGCCCGTTCCATTCGAGCGATGCCGTTATCCTGAAGAAAGTCATTCACAGGATTTGCACGATGGGGGCAGGAATTGTCGTCCATGAAGACGACTGCCTGGTCGATATGCTGCCGATATGATTGCACTATTGGTGGCAGGATGTCATTCACGTATCATACGGCAGTTATGGCGACTTCCATGATCACCAGAGGCGTACGTCGGCCTCACATAATGCCACCCCAAAACCTCAAAACAGCAGGGAACCTCCACCTTGCTGCACTCGCTGGACAGTGTGTCTAAGGCGTTGAGCCTGAGTGGTTTGGCTCCAAACACATCTCCAACGGTTGTCTGGTTGAAGGCATATGTGACACTCATCGGTGAAGAGGACGTGATGCTATTCTGAGCGGTCAATTCGGCATGTTGTTGGTCCCATCTGCAACGCGCTGCATCGTGTCGTGGTTGAAAAGATGGGCCTCACCATGGACGTCGGGCGTGAAGTTGCGCATCTTGGAGCGTATTGCGCACAGTTTGAGTCGTAACACGACGTCCTGTGGCTGCACGAAAAGTATTATTCAACATGGTGGCGTTGCTGTCAGGGTTCCTTAGAGCCATAACCCGTAGGTAGCGGTCATCCACTGCAGTAGTAGCCCTTGGGCGGACTGCTGAGGCATGTCATCGACAGTTACTGTCTCTCTGCACCTCCTCCATGCCCGAACAACATCGCTTTGGTTCGCTCCGAGACGCTTGGACACTTCCCTTGTTGACAGACCTTCCTGGCACAAAGCAACAACGCGGACGCTATCGAACCGCGGTACTGACCGTCTAAGCATGGCTGAACTACAGACAACACGAGCCGTGTACTTGCTTCCTGGTGGAATGACTGGAACTGATCGGCTGTCGAACCTCTTCCGTCTAATAGGCGCTGCTCATGCATGGTTATTTACATCTTTGGGCGGGTTTAGCGACATCTCTGAACAGTCTATAGGACTCTGTCTGTGATACAATATCCACAGTCAACATCTATATTAATGAGTTCTGAGAACCGTGGTGATGCAAAACTTTTTTGGATGTGTTTACTTCGTGCAGTGTTGCGACAAAGCGCAGTGGTTAGCCTACCATCTTGAGGTGTAAAAGGTCAGGTTCCAATGTCGTCAAATGCAGCAAATGTTTTTAGTTGCAAATCTAATCAAAATAGTTTGATTATTATTTTACTTTCCTTAACTGCTTTAAATGTAATTTTTTATTTCTATTTCCTTCCCACGTCATTTTCATCATCGTATTGATTTTTTTATTTGATCTTATTGTCCTTCCTATAATACTTTTTCATTTGGTTTCTACCTGTGTCGCCTATAATCGGCAGATATGTGAAAACAAGAACTGCTCGTCGGTTGGTATCGCGGCAGTTCGTGTAGTCAGCGTGAGGATAGCTTCAGGTAACCTATGATACCGAGAAATTACGGTTTGTTTTTAGCGCTGAAAATGAATTATTTCTGTCTTGAGTTTGCTTTCGTCAGCGGGAACAAAGTGATTTCGATTTCCGTTCTGCTGCAGATTATTGACCGCCGATTTCACATATACATTTCACATCACGAGGTTGTGGTTAGCTTACAATATGAATATAAATTCCGGGCTACAAAACGCGTCGTTTGCCGCAGTTCAGTCATCGGTTACTAAAAATCAGCTTTCGATAGAGCATTCGCATTTCCGACATATCTCGCTGTCGCCTCATCCAACGTAAAGCCCACGTTCCGGTATACCTGTAAGCTAAACCTGCACACGTATACCGGAAAGGCATACCTGTGCAGGCTGGAGCACACACACGCTGCGGTAAACCGGAAGATTTTAACTCAGTCAGTCGAGAAATGGCGAGCAGACAAGAAGACGACGCGATCTGTTAGTCAGTTTGTTAATGGCCACGAAGTGTAAAAGGAAGCAAAAACGAAAAACATGCTGCAAAGAGTTGTTTACAAAGGGAAATGAATACACTCATACGAAATTAGTAAAAGAGTTATGTTCAGAACCTTAAGATTATCGTAATTATTTGCGGATGGCTGAAAACATCTATCAAAAAATATTGTCGCTTGTGACTCCAATCCTTTAATACAAAGGAAAAATACAGTTATGAGAACTTCTATTTCTGCCCATGAAAGACTGACAGCTACTCTGAGGTTTCTTGCAACGGGGCGATCGTGTGAATGTCTCAAATATTCTACTATGATCTCACCCCAAGCTCTTGGAAAAATAATTCGAGAGACATGTGATGCCATCTACAATGTGCTGAAAGGAGTGTAGCTTCAGGTATGTATAATAAATATACACATTATTTTACTTCTTTTATTCTTAGTAACTCTTTTTACAATTCAAAGACAAAATTTCAACTCAAGCATAATAATGAATAATACATGAAATTAGAAAATAATTGAAAATTTGGTATTGTTCGTCAATTAAAACCATAGAAAAATTAAAAATTCCCAAAAATCAAATATAGGTAGCTAAGTAAGTAGCTGCTGAGTGTGGAAGTGGAAGCTCTTGATTGGTTACGAATTCTGCAGGCGCTGTGTTGCGTAAGCTGATCATATGAAGTAGCTGCGGTAGGGCTTGTTAACCCCGTACTTGAGCTGGGACTGGTTAGATATTCGCAGCTGTATGAACTCGTTGACACTTTATGCATTCCCATTTCAACTTCATATAGGAGATCATTTGTTCTTTTTCCAACAATCAGACGCTGGCGTTTTTCCAGTGACCTCATTCTCATTGCAATAGATTTTCCCAGTGGATCATACCTGTCATCTTGGGGCGAAGACGTTTTAAAATGATCTCTCACTGATTGTAGAACGTCATTGGTCAGTTCCACAATTTTGCTCTTTTTTGCCAAATTTGGTCGTGATATCGGGAGTTATTTGTAATTTTGAGAACTCTCGTTTGTCTCTGAGGGTTCTCCACTGCTGGGTGTCTGTGGAGCAACATCATCGATTCCATCCTGAAACAAGCATATTATTAGACCCTAAAAGTTTTATTTTTTATATCAGGAATATAATTTAAAGTAAGACAAAACCATAAGATAAAAGCAACGCAAACCTTCTTTAAAAACTATTAAACAGATAGTTTCACTGTAGTATTTTAAAATTCTGTTTCTTATTTTCATTATAACCAAACTTTTTAAACAAACATTGGTTTTGTGTTATTTTAAATATTATTTTCATTTTGCTTATAACAGTAAATTTATAAAGCCTATTCCAATCAACAACGCTATACATCGACATTGTAAAGAAAATATTATTAATTTGCTGTTGTTTCAGTTTTCTGACTCGGCTGAGAAATGGAAAGTTATTGCTAAAACATTTGAAGACAGATGGAATTTCCCACATTGTCTTGGTGCCATTGACGGTAAACATATAGACATAGTTCCCCCAGCGAATTCCGGATCTTTTACTTCAACTACAAAGGCAGACACAGTATGGTACTTCTTGCAATAGTAGATGCTAACAATCGGTTGCTTCTCGTGAATTTTGGAATTAATGGACGTCTTTCTGATGGAGGCGCTCTTCAGAATACTTAATCTTATGAAATAACTTTAATGAGCACAAATTTCCAGAGCCATGCAATGTTACAGAAAATTTCGAAAATATCCCTCATGTTATTGTAGCTGATGACGCCTTTCCTCTTACACTTAATATTATGTAGCCTTTTCGACAAGCGCAACTAAATTCATCCAGTAAAGAAACTTACAACTACCGCATTTCAAGAGCAAGACCCGTTGTCGAAAATTGTTTTGGAATACTTGCATCCAGATTTCGTATATTCCATACTCAAATCAATTTGGAACCAGAGAACATAATGAAAGTGGTGATGGCAACTTGTCCATTGCATAATTTGTTGATGGAACAACATCCAGGCTTTTACACTCGTCCAAACAGTACCTATCAGGAGGCGTACGATTGAACAACTGCCATTACAGGTTTGGATACCTCGGAAACAAATATGATCGCACTGAAACGTCAGAACCACGGGAACATAACGTCTGCTGCTAAACAGCTTAGAAATGGGTTCACTTCATACTTCATGAATGAAGGCAAAGTTCCATGGCAAGACAATAGGGCTCATCGAAACAACAAATGTACTAAAAGAAGAAGTTTGGCCGCAGTATGTTATTAATTCATAGAGTAAAAACGTTTTCCATCAATATTAATAAAAATGAGGACTCTAAATGTAACCTTTCCATTTGTAAATACAAAATATAGTTTAATTAAATAAACTGTATGAGTATTATAAATAATTTGAGTACTTACTTCATCGATTTCGCATCCATCCTCGTCATCCAAGTTTGATACAGACGCACAAGGAGTATCTTGATCGCCAAGAAAATCGAACAAATCTAAGTACCACAGTTTTGATGTTTAGATGTTGTCTGTTGAAGCTCCAGATTTCATTCACATATAACGTTTCTTCTTTTCTTTACGTACATTACTTCTTAAATTATTTATTTTTTTCACTACACATTTCTTTGTTCTAACTTTGTTCTTTGTTCTAACTGCTTCAATTTAATAACAAGTCGTTCATAGACTGCATCTCTCTTTTCACGGTTGTGGTACTCTTTACTGTTCACCTGCCACAGGCAAGGCTCCAACCGATACATTTCGATAAACTCTTCTATCACTTGGTTCCGTTTCCGATTTGACATGTTGAGCAGAAGAGTTGAGCAGTACCGCGCATGTAGTCACTAGTTAACACTGCTGTGTACGTAAATACGAAGACAATGGGCGCTCTCTACTCAAGGAGCTAGCCCCAGCTAACCATACACCTGTACAGGCGTGCCAGAGTGACTCACACACACGTTCAGGTCTACACGCCTGCGCAGGTAGAAAGAATTGAATTTTGATTCTTCTCCGGTCGCCTGCGTAGGTCGCTATGCCTGTACAGTTTGGCCTGAACCGACTGGCACATACGCTCCGGTTTACCTGACAGGTATAGTGGTACGTGTGTGGCGGGCCTTACTTCGCGTTACATATTAACGGCGTTTGTGGAAAGACCCGTCGTCTTTATGAGTCACCTGTAACCAAACTGTAGCCGGCAGCCCATGTTGCATGATTATAGAGGCAAGTGACATAGCCTGCTGCCACGTAATTTTGATTGGACTACAGTCATGAAAGTATCTTTCACTCATTACCTACTCATTTCTTAAATACAATCTTAATAATTTAAAGATTCTCTGCCAACAGTTGCTCACTGAGACATGGCAGTGTATTCAGGATATGGTAAAAGTTGTACTTTTCCTTCACCAGTGCCGACATATAATTAAGATTTCTCAAAAAATGCTCTATTAACATAAATGAGAGTATTTATCGGTGGGTCTACACTTCATACGAAAATGTCTACGTAAACAATTTTATATTTTCCTTTGTCGTAAATATATTCCAGTTTCTATTAATGTATATCAGATACGTTTCATCTGCCTAGATAGGTTTGTCTATTAGATTTTTAGCAAATCATCTTTGTAGTGGTAGAATAACCTTTCATTGCGTTAATGACACCTCTATTTGATAAAATTCGCTTGAGCACAGATATTGTTTAAGGCTTCCGCTGCGTAACATCAAAATATTACAACACTTCCGATTACTTTCTTCTTGAAGGGCAATCAATATCTGATAAGAAACTGTAAGGATTATTACTCTTCAAAATGCATGTGTTCACTTTCCTGTAAAACACTTCTTTAATCTAAAAAGATAATCTGCAAGTGTCACATATTTTAGTGCAAAGTGAAAGTTCGCTACAAGATACCGATTGCGTGAATGACCACTTAGATCAAATTTTAAGTCAAGCAAACCGACGAATCTATTTTCTTCAGTGTTCATTATTCGTCACTTTCAAGAAAGTTAATGTTTTCAGTTATGTAAAACATTTCAAAATCTAATACAAGCACTTTTCACTATTTACATATCGTGCATCAATTTATAAAATCATCTTGTCCGTTATTGACTCCTGAATAGGTGTCAGTAGTCATCACCGGGTAAAGTAGAAGATCTATCCTTCCAGTATAGTATCAATAAGTTGCTTTTAAAGGTTATCTTGCAAGAAGGCCAAATTCAGTAACTTCACTATGGCTCAGCGGTGCAGTTACTACGTTGATAAGTAGTCGTAGCTGACAGACACTTGGATAACATGTCAACACAGAAGTCGGAGACATAAATTTACGTATTAGAAACGTATACTATTACAGTTTACGTGACGTCGTTCAAGCGGAAAATAAGGACACTGTTGCTTACCAATTCGAAGGATTACAGGAGGAACAAGCTACCCTATGTAGATCACTACTCCGAAACGAGTATGTTACCCAGCATAATGGTAAACAGAGATTCTGTAGAGGCTAGCGGATTCGAAGTCTCGCAAGGGAGCAAGCAAGGTTCTCAAGGATAAGTTATTATGCGTAAAGGAAAACTGGGTAACCAGGCTATTGTGGATTCTAGAGTTACCATGGTATGTGAAATTCGGGCATTGAATTATTTCCACAACAATCTGAAAAGATTCATAGTAGATGAATGGCCAGTGATGTAAACCGATGAGTTAATTAAAGAAGAGAAATTGAATAAAGAATGAATAAGCAGCAGAGAAAAAAAAGTTTGACTTGTGGGAGGTACTTCTAAATGACGAGAAATGGAGTGCAGAAATATTCCATACTGAATATTAGACAAAACGAAAAATGTTAACAAACCTGGAAAGAGTGGAAAAAAGTAGTGAATATTTTATTGCCGGTGATGGCGAATAGGAAAAGATGATTCGTCAGGGGCCCATTCAGAGGAGGAAGATTGTTCCAATCATAATGTAAATATTGTAGTATATGAAGCTGTACAATCCGAGAAGATAAGCGGTTTGGTTAAAGATTCTGATAAAGTCAGAATTCTCTGATGGAATCAGATATGCAGCTGCTACGAGTGCAGGACAGTCCAAATTGGAAATGATAATAGTAGAAATGAAGACGAGAATGATCAAGAAACACCTTTCAATTGGTAAACAGAAGAGACTCCAGAAAGGAAAAGATTAACATGTGAGATTGTAAAGTTTTTGTCAGGTTTTTTTAAACACAAACTACCTGTGAAAATAAGTCGGCATTCGCCTTGAAACAGAAGGTGTACTTCCTCATATGCTATATTAGTCCCATGAATCAAACTAGTAACGGTATCTGACTACAAAACCGCAGTAGAAAAATACCTAGACAGTGAACACTTACTTCGTTGCGCAACGATTTTTAATATAGCATAATATAGCAAAAGGAAACTCAATTTGCGTGAACAAGAATATTCGTAACAAGCTTATAAACATTCTTGAAAAGCGTGTAAAGCAACGTGGCTTATAGCCGTGTGCAGTGCTGTGGGCATGTACACCCAGTCCGTTATCGTAGCTCATGATTACAAGACACAAAAGCTGCTATTTCTGATACTGCTGATGACAAGTAGTACATTTGTCTTCAAATGATCCTGTGCTAACTGCTGAATGTAAGTCTGCATAAATTCATCTGAACAGGAAACTCATATAAACAGGAGACTGGCAAGGAGAAACTAATTTGATAGAATGTCTGAGTGTAAGTCCATGTAGTCTACTCTCAAAAGCAATTAAATCATGATAACACAAGTAATATCAATGCTCTGTAAACACGAGTCACATAGGATTCCAACATGGAAGAGAATGAATGAAGATAAAATCTAATGTAAGTCCCAAAATAACGACAAACGTTCACTGATAAAGAGTGTGACGAAATTAATTGTTCTACCGTTACGATAAATTAATAGTAAAGTCTCTATCGAGGCTGGAAACTTGCTCTACTTAAAAACAATCAAGGGTAATATGACCTCCTTACACCACTCGGTACAGGAGTAGTCGATCGTTATTACATGTACCTAATCATCGGGTGAGACATCAATTTCAAAGTAGGTAAACCAAAAGAATGTAGGAAAGTGTACAACTGATTGTTGCTACGACAATGAAATAAGCTGCCCTAACAACGATCGGATGTGTTATTACAAAGATTAATGCTGATTATTTACCCGAATTTGTTACAAATTATGAAACTGAAAATTAGTGGAAAATTAATGACTAAATTAAACGAACATTGTCGCCAGTAGTAAAGAAATTGTATTTTGCAAGCTATCACTAATTTTGGGTTGTAAGTTACTATTACTTTCAATACTTTCGAATCATTTGAATTCAGAATTGATTGGTTTATTGTCTCACGTGACGCGTTAATGATTAAGAAGCGTAGCCTCCCAATAATTTTCACAGTCGTTAAGTTTTAACTAACCACTTTGTTTGAAACAGTTAAACTTCATTACCAATGGACATAATTGTTAAGTGTAAATGGCGACACAGTTAGCAGCAACTTCAAAGGTAATGCCGAAAATACGAAGGCGAAATCAGTATTTAAAATTGTGAAATACACAGAATTAAATAATATGCGTGAGTCTAAAATAGAAGTAATTGTAAATTGCCAGAACTGACGACATTTTTACTCAGTGAACTCCTTTTCCGTAATAGGAAATTACTATAGTTGTAATACGGAATCGATGCAGTAGGTTTAATTTCAGTCAGCCAGTAAAACTGACCTTTTCAATGGAAGAGAAAAATTCAACTTTCATTTTAGATCACATGTCATATTTTTTTATCGAGTTATTTCTTCGTTATATTTGTTATCGATTGTAACGATGATTGGAAATTGATACTGCCTACGGTAATATTGACATAGGTAAATAATTAACATGGAGATAGAATTAAAGTTTCACACACGCACTGTACTGTTCGCTACATGAGTCTACAATACTGGCAAGTCTTTTACTGTTATAACTGACTGGGATGATGCAATGTTTCTCGGACTGAACCTATGAACAGGCTGAAAGAGTTCCGTGGCAACAGCTACTCGAACAAAGGCTCTTCTTGAAGATGTGGATGATTTTTAATATGCTTTGGCCCACAGTACTCTTCATTTAAATATTTTCTTGAAGACTCTTCTTTGGTGTGCATTGTACTGTAACTCTCAAACTGCTTGTGCATCACATACAAAAAGCATATATTTACAACACACCTACGACGTACACCCTTTTGCGTGCAAATATCTCGCAGTCACGCAGATACCAACCCCTTTCACCACTAGCTTCGACTCCCGACTCGCTCTGTAGTGTCACCCAGAGATGCTGTTACCATGAAGTGTACGTCTCTGATTTTACACAATGCAATGTCTCTGACATTTCCAGCGTGTCTGCTTGCATTTACGAAATTGATTTCAATAGTTTATACAAAAGCTATTTCATAATATTGTAATTGCTATACATTGGCGAAAAATAGGTGAAATATTAGCACTTATGACAAAAGAAAGCAACAAAAAAGCTGTCTAATGTGTTATAGTGTTACAACCGGATCTTCACATGTGAGACACCTGTCAAAATCGTGAAAGTTCCAATAACGCCGCAATGCGAATTAAGAAACAGAAGGACAAAATGGTTATCTCTGTACCCTGTCGAAAATCAGATATACAGAACGCAGCGTTTTGTAATGGATTAAGTAAAATGACGCGATGTGCGAGTATTAATGTGTCATAAGTTAAAACGTACTGATATGAAGTAACTTTAATACAAGTCGCAAATGTGAAAGTCAAATGTGATTTACAGCGTATTTCACCTAACCATCGTAAATGAACGTTTCTTCCAACTGCGAGGTAGTCGCAACCAGCGATAACAATACATGAGCTCTTACGTTTTTTGCATTACTGGGAGAAGGAATAGTCTGATTAAAGCTACTTGATAGTTGACGTCTGTAACTAGCCGCAAAAGTGTTGCTACATCGGCTGCCGGGCACTGCTCACTTATAGGTGACACAGAAACATGGGGGGGTCACTTCACAAATGCTGTTAATGTGTAACGCGGAGTTATGTTGGAAGTGGTCGTCGCGAGGTGTGATGTAAATGTTGATTTTGAGTGATCAGTGACTGAACTGCGGAGAATAACGGGTTTTGCAGCTCTGAATCTAAATTAATGTCCTAAGCTAACCATGAACTTGTGATGTGCAAAATATTCGAGAAAACTGCGATCACCAATCTGCAGCAGAACTGAAATCACGATTGCTTTGTTCATGGCGAATAAAACCAACGTTTAAGAAGAAACTCAAAACAGAAAGAATTCAGGTTCAGCGGTAAAAAGAAAATGCAATTGCTCACTCTCATTGGTTACTTGAAACTTTCCTCACGCTGGCTACACGGGCTGTCACGTTACCAACCGATGAGCAGTCCTAGTTGGCACTTGGTTGCAGATTATAGCCGACAGAGTGGGATTCCAGACGAAAAAAGATTAATAGGGAAAAAAATAAGAGCAAATCAAGAAGTCAATACGATGATAAAAAATGACACTCCAAAGAGCTAGAAATTATGAAAAGTTGCGTTTCAGGAAATTAACCAAATTAGATTTACAAATAAAAAATATATCGCTCTATTTGACGATATTTGAACCTACCACCTTCTGCATAACAGATAAATACACTATTATTGGACTATGCTACCTCTCCAGACAGCACAGCTCTATTTCTGACTGCGGTGATCCAGGTGCAAACGACATTTTGGAGCCATAAAAGATTCGGCATCATGCAATGTTGTGTGAAGTCGATCTCTGTGAAACGTGTATTGCATTAGGTCATTCTGTGTGTGTATGTGTGTGTGTGACACCGTGTGTGTGGTGTGGTTATCACGCGTGACGAAATACGAAATAAAAGTAAAATGATTTGGGATCGAAGTACATAAAGAATGGATGCTGGCTTAAGAATTGAAGGTAAATGATGAATTGTTGTCGTAGTTTGGCAACGGCGATCGGTTAGTAAGTGACATTGAGTGCTCTGATTGGAGGAATCCAACTCCAACGAGTGAAGTATCAGCTTTCAAGTAATTTTAATCGGACTATAAGTTATCTCTGATTCATTGTATATAACCAGAAGAATTACGTAGGATTTTCTTTTGTTCTGAATTGCGCTACGGCGTTGTAAAGCCGTACAAGCGTTCATTTAGTTGGCAACCGGTTTTCTGTGAATAAATTCAAGATATTAGTCAATGTAAAATATTTTTCTTCGACAAAACGTATTGCAATAATTACCACTACAGATACACGGCATTCAGGCAGCTGGAATCCATGAGCAGTGATCGTAGGTTGGAGCCTGATGCGGTCCGCCTTTATACATGGAAGAACTTTCTCCATCAAAGCCGGTATATTAAATATAAATTTTCTCCCTATGCAGACAATTGATCGTTACTCAATGGAGAGCGCTACATTGCTCATCTGAATCCTTTTACGATTTCCAGCATCACAAGAAATGACAGCTGCAGTGGCATGGACCATAGAGAATTCTACGGCGTTCAGTAAATAATGTAAAACGTTTGTTTTCGGTCGAGTTTTGTTGAAAAAAAGTGCGGAATCGTTTGTTGGGCATCGCTGAATATTCCCGTTTCACCGTCGATAGTTTCATAAAGTTCCGCTAGGCGGCGGCGCTATACGTCATCTACACTACGGTGTCTGTAATGGAGGTGCGTTCGAAGCAGAGACTTGTTGATTTCGTTGGGCGGAAAACCAAAGCATCGCAGATATTCATGGACGCTTGCAGAATGTCTACAGAGACCTAGCACCGAACAAAAGGAAGGTGAGCTATTGGGAAACGCAACTGATAACATCACAAAACGGTCAATCAAACTTTCCTGCCGGCCGACCGAACACATCTGTGACTCGTGCAGCGTCGGAACGTGTGGACACACTTATTCCATGTACTGAAATGCAACACCTACAGCCGTCATTTCGATGTTACGCTACTGGCCATTAAAATTGATACACCTCGAGGATGACGTGCTACAGACGCGAAATTTAACCGACAGGAAGAAGATGCTGTGATACGCAAATGATTAGCTTTTCAGAGCATTCACACAAGGTTGGCGCCGTTGGCGACACCTGCAGCTTGCTGACATGAGGAAAGTTTCCAACCGATTTCTCATACACAAACAGCAGTTGACTGGCGTTGCCTGGTGAAACGTTGTTGTGATGTCTCGTATAAGGAGGCGAAATGCGTACCATCACGATTACGACTTTGATAAAGGTCGGATTGTAGCTTATCGCGATTGTGCTTTATCATGTTGCGACACTGCTGCTCGCGTTGGTCGGGATCCAATGACTGTCAGCAGAATATGGAATCGGTGGGTTCAGGATGGTAATACGGAATGCCGTGCTGGATCCCAACGGCCTCGTATCACTAGCAGTCGAGATGACAGGAATCTTATCCGCACGGCTGTAAAGGATCGTGCAGCCACGTCTCCACCCCTGAGTCAACAGACTGGGACGTTTGCAAGTCAACAACCATCTGCACGAACAGTTCGACTACGTTTGCAGCAGCATGGACTATCAGTTCGGAGACCATGGCTGCGATTACCCTTGACGCTACACCACAGACAGGAGCGCCTGCGATAGTGTACTCAACGACGAACCTGGGTGCACGAATGGCAAAACGTCATATTTTCGGATGAATCCAGGTTCTGTTTACAGCATTATGATGGTCGCATCCGTGTTAGGCGACATCGCGGTGAACGCACATTGGAGGCGTGTATTCGTCATCGCCATACTGGCGTATCGCCCGGCGTGATGGTATGCGGTGCCATTGGTTACGCGTCTTGTTCGCATTGACGGCACTTTGAAAAGTGGACGTTGCATTTCAAATGTGTTACGACCCGTGGCTCTACCCTTCATTCGATCCCTGCGAAACCCTACATTTTAGCAGGGTAATGCATGACCGCATGTTGCAGTTCCTGTACGGGCCTTTCTGGATACAGAAAATGTTCGACTGCTGCCCTGGGCAGCACATTCTCCAGATCTCTCACCAATTGAAAACGTCTGTTAAATGGTGGCCGAGCAACAGGCTCGTCACAATACGCCAGTCACTACTCTTGATGCCGGCCGAAGTGGCCGTGCGGTTAAAGGCGCTGCAGTCTGGAACCGCAAGGCCGCTACGGTCGCAGGTTCGAATCCTGCCTCGGGCATGGATGTTTGTGATGTCCTTAGGTTAGTTAGGTTTAACTAGTTCTAAGTTCTAGGGGACTAATGACCTCAGCAGTTGAGTCCCATAGTGCTCAGAGCCATTTGAACTACTCTTGATGAACTGCGGTATCGTGTTGAAGCTGCATGGGCAGCTGTACCGGTACACGACATCCAAGGTCTGTTTGACTCAATGCCCAGGAGTATCAAGGCCGTTATTATGGCGAGAGGTGGTTATTCTGGGTACTGATTTCTCAGGATCTATGCACCCAAATTGCGTGAAAATGTAATCACATGTCAGTTCTAGTATAATATATTTGTCCAATGAATACCCGTCTATCATCTGCATTTCTTCTTGGTGTAGCAATTTTAATGGCCAGTAGTGTATTTATGATATGTCTACTAGTTTCGCTGATTCAGTACACTCTCATTCGAGATGATCGATGGTCCAAACGTAGTCCTCCTTCCCCATGCCCGACTCAAGGCCTCGCACAACTCTGTGCACCCGAGAGGAGCTCACTGAACTTCATTGTCTGTTCCTCCCCTTGCACCGTACAGCCAGATCTCTCACCTTCCGACTTTCCAATGAAAGATGCATCCCACAGGAAGCACGTGGATGATGGAGGTTACTGATGCAGCAGGACTTTGGCTCCGAGTTGATTAGTAAAGTGGTACCATGGGAGCATACAGGCCCTGCCAGTAAGGTGGCATAAGGCCGTCGCACTGAACAATGAGTATGTTGAAAAACAGTGTTTTGTAGTCAAAAGAATGGGGAATATCATTGTATATTGGAATCCTGAATGTCAAGCTGCTTTCAGAAAAAGAAGGTGTTGCATTACTTATTAAACGCGTCTCGCATTTTCAGCTCTACGAGATACCGAGCAACGTTCCAACAAGCACATCCTGTCTAGAAAGAAGTTCTATATCTTTAATTCGTTCGCTATAGGAACTTAAACAGATCTATTCAACAGACGTCAGTGAACTACAGTTTAGTAATCTTAACATTTATGAACTTCAGTAAGCTATACTTGACAAGATTAAAAAGCTAGTGAAGCAAACGTCGGTAGCCCTAAAACTAATTACCAAAATTATCCCAAGTAAATCGAACATCCTGTTTTCACTATTAAATAGTTATTTTAATATCTACACCACATGAGTAGAAATTACTAGAATGCCAAGGTCAGCACAATACGTAAATAAATTCAGGAAAGTCGTGTTAGATTTTTATTCCTATAAGCTTTCCCCATTTACAGCTGCTTTAGGAAAATACCCGTAGGAGTTCTATTCTAATCATACAAGATGCATGTCTTAATTGTAAGCGTAATAGCTTAACGCGGCTAAACCACTAATTGACTGTCAAGAAACAGAAGTTCCATCCGATGCTAATCCGTTCCTTCTAAATTAAGTTAGCATCGAATTGATAGTTAAGAGGTAGACACAACGCTTGTCGAGCGAAGTGTTAGATGTGTCACATCTCACTGGTGTACCAAGTCACCCAAATCGGATGTTCTCTGCTCACCTGCACCCCAGCAACAAGTGCTTTTTCGAAAGCTTGCACGAACTGTGATTGTGCTAGCCAATCAGGAGCCGTTACCTGCCTCCACCTTGCTCGTACCTTTAGTATTATTTTTACATCAACTGTATGCTGGAAAATCGTAAAACATCTCCCCAGATGACATACTGGAACGTAGCACCTTTATCTAGACGTAATGAAGTTGACAATGCTTTTTGTACTAAGGAGAGCATCGAAAATTCAAGTGCCGTCCAGTTCGCTATAGGAACTTAAACAGATCTATTCAACAGACGTCAGTGAACTACAGTTTAGTAATCTTAACATTTATGAACTTCAGTAAGCTATACTTGACAAGATTAAAAAGCTAGTGAAGCAAACGTCGGTAGCCCTAAAACTAATTACCAAAATTATCCCAAGTAAATCGAACATCCTGTTTTCACTATTAAATAGTTATTTTAATATCTACACCACATGAGTAGAAATTACTAGAATGCCAAGGTCAGCACAATACGTAAATAAATTCAGGAAAGTCGTGTTAGATTTTTATTCCTATAAGCTTTCCCCATTTACAGCTGCTTTAGGAAAATACCCGTAGGAGTTCTATTCTAATCATACAAGATGCATGTCTTAATTGTAAGCGTAATAGCTTAACGCGGCTAAACCACTAATTGACTGTCAAGAAACAGAAGTTCCATCCGATGCTAATCCGTTCCTTCTAAATTAAGTTAGCATCGAATTGATAGTTAAGAGGTAGACACAACGCTTGTCGAGCGAAGTGTTAGATGTGTCACATCTCACTGGTGTACCAAGTCACCCAAATCGGATGTTCTCTGCTCACCTGCACCCCAGCAACAAGTGCTTTTTCGAAAGCTTGCACGAACTGTGATTGTGCTAGCCAATCAGGAGCCGTTACCTGCCTCCACCTTGCTCGTACCTTTAGTATTATTTTTACATCAACTGTATGCTGGAAAATCGTAAAACATCTCCCCAGATGACATACTGGAACGTAGCACCTTTATCTAGACGTAATGAAGTTGACAATGCTTTTTGTACTAAGGAGAGCATCGAAAATTCAAGTGCCGTCCTGTGAATGGTCCGTTTTGAATTCAGGCGTTTAACAACGTACTTAAAGCGGCAAGGAGACATGCTCTGTAGTAGGTTGTTAAGTCTGTTTCCATAGGGACCTGGCACTGTGTTGCTTCTCACTCCTTTGTAGTCCTTTTATACCGTTACACCTCCTTTCGCTTTAGCACCCACGGCCTGAACAAGCTGTTTCTCTACTCTAAAAGGGCTTGTCACATTGTAATGGGAAGCTGTTAAAACATTAATACAACTGAAACAGAAAAAAGTGAAAAATAGCGGTCAAATTAAGAGATAAAGAGGCGATGAAAGGAGAAAAATAGCTAAAATTCGGGTAAGAGATAAACTTTTGGACGAATCACCAGTGACGTTTTGGAAGGCAGATGCTGAAATCCCATAAAATCATCAAGATTTACTGAGGGCTGATTCACGGGGGAATAGTGTGATGACGATCATAGCCTACTACGCCTTTCTAAGCTGGTTGCAGATTTATTTCGTTTTAATTTTTTATACTTGGGTAGTATTTTGAAAATGGTTATTTGTGTTGAATAGTTGTGTCCGTCCTACGCTTTGACGAAAGAAAAAACCGAGAAAGAGTGGTAACTGATAGAAGATCAAAAAACGTGTAGGTGTTGTAATTGTCAAGCAAACATAAAATAAGAGTTAAACGAGATCTGGACGTAGAGAAGAAACTGAAGTGTGAAGAATATGTTCAGTTACTTTAGGAATGCTATAGGGGCAGTGGAGGTTTCAGTCGAAAATAAAGGTGTGCCATGGAAGTAAGAATAAAGTTAGAAAACAATGTGGGAAGGATATTTGAAATGAAACTACATAAAAAAGCGGGACTCTCTTAACAAACGAAAATCATAAGGCACGAGTGGGTAGACAACTGTGTTGTATATAAGAATCCAAGTGAGAAAAAATACAGTGTGACTAAAAAGGTCTTACGTGAGGAAGATAAGGTATACAGAAAGATAAATGAAAATGGAAGAAAGGAGATTCTCTTGAAAAATAATTTGAAAGGATAAGTTGTGACGAAATAAACGAGGAGAAAGTCGGACGATAACTTAGCGAGGTAAGAACATGGATATGGTACTCGCAGTTGAGATACAGACCGTGATTGAGAGATAACTTTTAGAATGTTAGTGAATCACATGGAAGGAAGGTGAAAAGCTATGGAAAAGCAAAGAAATTATCTCCTGGTTAGAAAAACCAATTCGAGTCTTATGAAATCTTCATTACTCTATCGAATGAAGCTTTTGACGCATCTGAAATACCCTAGAAGTAACGGTTACTTGTCACAGGTACAATGAGTATAAGAAGGAAGACTAGGTTTAACGTTCCCTCAACATCGAGGTCATTAGAAAAGGAGCGCATTGCCTGGAGCGATTTCGGGAAATTACGGAAAAACTAAATGTGGATGGCCGGACGCGGTTTGAATCGTCATCCTCCCGAATGCGAGTCCAGTGTGCTAATCACTGTTACAGTGAGTGTGATCTGAAATCATACCAGTAAAGAAGTCATCAATTACAGAGCAGACAGAAATATCGGTCACTGCTCGAATTAACGTGGTAAGATATATCGACGTTGTTTATCGAATGTGAAGTACTTGCAGTTTCTAGGTCAGTTAGTCCATAACGAGAGACGGGAAATAATTTAGATGTCTTTTATAGTCTGTCTATAATAGAAACTGAGTAACTGAATAAAAGTTGAAAATCAATCTTCCAGCATTCATAGTAGTCAATACAGTGGATGGTGAGCTAAGGACTGCTTACCCAGTATTGTATTGTAAACTATAAACTGAAGAAGTCTTTCTGTTTTTTCACTTCAAATTACAATATCTGGTTGTACCAAAGATCGAATTCCTATGTACGTCCAACATGAGGGATAGTATTCGTTTCTTGTAACTGACGGTAAAGATTAGTGTGAATATGCCAACAATCAAATGACAACAGAGACTGTAATTAAGTCAAACAGTATGTTGCGAAATTAAGTCAAGGAGTATGTTGCGGTTAGAAAGATCAGAAATGAACTGTTATAAAGAAGCACTTTTCTCATTGTGACGAAATAATCATTTAGTAAGTGGGCTGGCTGTAGTGACAGTTTCCTTCTACGATAAGGTGTTAATTATTTAGTGAAAAGAAAATTCTGTATTATCCCCATGACAGATTCAATAATACTGATGTATATAAACGACTGCCGGATGTTAGTTTTCTTCCAAATTAAGATGAGTTACACTGCTGCTTGTTCCCTAAACTAAGGTCTGTAGTATTAGGTACTAGTTAAATCAGTCCAACTTAGGTGTCATTTATAT
The DNA here is from genome assembly GCF_023864345.2 of Schistocerca serialis cubense. Classification (NCBI taxonomy): domain Eukaryota; kingdom Metazoa; phylum Arthropoda; class Insecta; order Orthoptera; family Acrididae; genus Schistocerca; species Schistocerca serialis. Next base: position 399,222,417 of record NC_064645.1, read on the forward strand.
TATTCTTTGAATTAGGAGGTGTGATTTCTTTCCTAATTTTTCTCCAAATGCAGGTGATCAGCATTAAGAAATTTTACATTTCATTCAAAATGAAGACGAGTTTAGTTTTCTGAACAAAGTTTTTCCCGACGACAGTGTTGTATAAAAATTCTCGGACTTCTTGCGGCGTCGGTTCAGTGTAAATCCTCGAGCTTTCTGCGATTACTTCCATGGTCTTCGTCAGGAGCAACTGTCTAAACTGGCTCGGTGCTGGCCTTATACGTAGCCATGGACGGCTTGTGATGGTCGGCTATTGCGTAATGCTGTCGCAGATGGCTTCAGTGTCTGAGCTGCTGGCTCCACCTCTCCCGCAGTAGCGCTAACGTTGTGACGTATATCTCTGCCTGTTGTCTGCATCGAGATCTCGCTTCCATGCACCGCTACGATTATATCCGCTGTCACGGTTGACGTTCGCCTCACAAATTCTTGTTTTTACAGACTCTTAAGTTAAATAATCCTAGAATGTAGGAGCCTGGAACAAAACTTTTTTTTCGGCAAACAATACGTGATCTTGAGGCTGAGATCGTCCTTAACAAGACTTAGCATCTCCTTTATCTTATTAAGAGGTCTACCTCGTCTTCCTAGATGTTGGGGAAAAATTACAATCTATGGTTTATAAGGTGAATGTTCCAAATCTTCTTTTCTTGGAGAACTCTGTCTTCATATCACATGAACCGAAGTCATTCCTTCGGAACACGTACTTCACGTGATTAATTTCAGAATCCAAGTATTCCTCGTCAGAAACAGTTCTTTTTCTCTTTCTGTCAATGTATTTAAAATTGCTAGCTTCTGGACTGACTGATTCCTCCCAAATTGGAATCAGCATCTCTTAATTGGTTATCGAAACCTAGGATTGTTACGTAGCATCAAAATCCAAAACCTTATACTCTCATCTTTCTTGAATTGTTTATCATCCATGTTTCACTTTCGGGAAAGGCAACTGTCAATAGAAACACCTTTAGAAAAGATTACCTAACATTTACATTTTTATAAGATCTTTTTTCCGGCGAGTACCGATATTAATAAAATCCTGCCAGGTGTTGGCCATTGCCATCAGGTAACACATGAAACTATCAATGTTTCAGGTACTGGTGTCGTGAGGTAGCATCAGTGTAGTTTGTGGTGCGTGCCCCCGGACTCCAACCGCGTGCTGGTGTAGTCGACGCCGTAGAGCTGCTACTGCCACAGCTCTGGCGGCAGAGTAGAGACACGATGCGATATAACGTCAGTCCCCGTAGATTAACGGGAGAAAAAAACCTGATAAACTTCCGAAAAGGCGTTCTTCGCGTAGTCGTTGTACCTCAATTACAAGTCCGCAGCGTTTCCACTTATGCCAACTCGTATAATTGATGCTTTTTATTATTAATATTGTACTGTTAATTGCCCGGATTTGCAGTACTTATTAATTTGTCTCTCGTTCGCATAGCACACACCACTGATTGCGAGGAAATATTTTAGTTAACAGTTTTTTCTTACGCTGTTGTCTCGTTGCTATGGAATTGTTGCGCTGGTATACAACGAGGTCCACAGATACTCTTTGATTCAGTCTTTGTAAGATTGCGTCGTAATACGAAAATATTTTAAAGTTCATTTCTCAGCTAATGACGTGAATATTTGCACTTCAATGAAATAGTCTCTCATGAGTAGTCCTTGATTTAGTCATTTATCAAACTATTTAATGATGTAGTCCACACCGGGTATTTAACTGGTAACGAACAGTTTATTGTTATTTTGTCACTAAATATTTATAACTCCCGCACCACACGCACACGGAATAGTTTAGTTAAGTCAGTCCGATTGAGTTACAGTTTCTTGGCAATTACCACAACTCAGCCGGTCGGAGTGGCCGAGCGGTTCTAGGCGCTTCAGTCCGGAACCGCGCGACTGATACGGTCGCAGGTTCGAATCCTGCCTCGGGCATGGATGTGTGTGATGTCCTTAGGTTAGGTAGGTTTAAGTAGTTCTAAATTCTAGGGGACTGATGACCTCAGAAGTTAAGTCCCATAGTGCTCAGAGCCACTTGAATCATTTTTGAACCACAACTCAACACTTTAGCGTAATTGTTTTATCTTCAGAATGTCGTGTACTTGGGTCCTACTCAAGACTAACTGCGTGTATTCTTTCATAGAATGTTCACTTCTCCTTAAGGTCCAACTAATTTAAAGTCAACTCCGATGTTCACTAATTCCGTTATTAGATTTCAATTAAACCGTAGTGCACGGTTAAATGAGTCTATCTGTTCCTGTCTCAGTTCATAAAATCAGTTTCTTAAGCCGTGAATCCCGTCACGCAACAAACACTTTTAAACTCGAAAACAATCTCGTCACGATTCGCAATCTCAATAATTCAGATCAGAACTGCTCTCGTACGTCTGCACTGGATGAGTTCTAGGAAGCGACTTGTTCTGTGGAAGAGCATTGTAGGCGCATTGAATTTCTTCGTTGCACTCACAACTCTCTTTCTCATAAAAGTTATCTCTGATGACATTACTTTGGACTTAACTTTTGAGATATTAATTTCACATTTGTCACATGAATATTTGTCCATTGCTGAAATACGATGTTTCTTCTTTCTCTTTCGCTAACAAATATGCTCAGTGGTGTACAATGTAGTTGTTGACAAAATTCTTTCGTGTTAGCTCATCAGCAAAGATGTAACTGCCACGATAACTTTCCCTACTTCATGTTCTTTCTTAATTGACCTTAAGGTGGTCTTTGGGGCGTTATATTCAACGTTAAAAAATTTCTCTTTTCCTGAAATTCTTACTTTTCTTACACTTGTCAGCATTTTATATCCTCTATATTCCCATTGTTGATTCATTCCCCGAATAACCAGTTCACCGACTACTTTCGGTGTCTCATTTCCTAATCTGATACCCTCAGCATCGTCCGATTTGACTTTCTTTACAGTCCAATACCCTTGATTTACCTTTGTTGGTATTCATCCTAAAACCTCTTTTGAACAAACTAATAATTGCAGGCAACTGTTCAAGTCTTTTACTTTCTCTGGCAGAATTGTAATGTCTATATCTTCTGCATGAGCATTAATTTCCTTTCCAGACTATTGCTGCTGACGTTGATATAGATGTGCTTAATTTGGCTGTTGGTACTCCAGAGCGAGGCGTTCGTAAATTGAATGACTTTCTCGTCTAAAAGGCAGGCACTTGTGACGCAGTTTTCCTGGGTGACGCTCTGAAAGCAGCCTCGTTCCGTATTTAAACATATTCCGCGGGGGCTGAGGCGGGCGGAGCGGCGGCTGGGAACTTGCCTCCGACACGGACCGTCGTGACAAGCCGCAGCGCGCCGCACACTCAAAGCGGGCGACAGTCTTTCCCTCATTACCGCCGATCGTCGGCTGCTCGCGCACGCGTGGCCGTGTGTGTAAACCGAATTAATTAGCGACATACTTCAGGCGCTGACTTGGAAGGCAAGTTGGGAACAGCGGCGGTGTTTGGGGTGGGAGGTGGGCGCCGCTGCTCCGCCGAGTGCGGGAGGGAGCAACCTTGCGGGGGCGGCGGGGGTGAGGGAAGGGACACTGGTAACAAGAGCTGACGCGTAACCAGGATTTAGCGTCTGGCGCGGGAGCAACTTGAGGATAAACGCGGCTCAGGAGGCAGTGGCAAGAGCGGGACTGGGGGGAAAAGTTAGCCGCCGAGTCCGTCCATAATTGAGTCTCGCGTGTGCTATTCCGGCCAACTTGTCTGCTGGCCCCAGCTGCCTAGCTGACCAGCGGGGCCTAATGAACACGGTTCCGACTGCCGCTGCAGTACCGCGCGCAGCCGTCTGCGCAAACCTCTTGGCGCTGGCCAACCGCAACACCTTGAAACGCTCTTAGGTTAACTGATGACTCGTGACAAGTTGTGTAGTAAACCAGTGATTAAATGGATAATAAATAATACTCTTCAAAGCATCGTTCATTGTTCCTGGTCACACAGCGCATGAGATGACTACGTGCTTACAACATCGATGGCCGGTGTAGCCTTGCGCTTGTAGACGCTTCAGTCTGGAACCGCGTGAGCGCTACGGTCGCAGGATCGAATCCTGCCTCGGGCATGGATGTGTGTGATGTCCTTAGGTTGGTTAGGTTTAAGTCGTTCTAAGTTCTAGGGGACTGATGACCACAGATGTTAAGTCCCATAGTGCTCAGAGCCATTTTTTGAACCCACATCGACGAGACAAATTCCCAAAATTTTACCATTAACTAACGAACACGGAAATACCGCGCAATTGCCAAATATGCACGGGAATTTGATATAAACTCCTTTTCACGTGTTTCTTTGCCAATTTCCTCCTCTCCTCTGTCTTTACTCATCTCCTCCTCTTCCTCCTCCTCTCTGGCTCCACCTCCGCCCCCTAACTTTCTCTGTTTCCTCCGCCCCCCCCCCCCTCCACAATCCGCCCTCTTACCCATGTCTTTGACGGCGAACCTTGTTCATCGTTTTTGCAAACAAAAGCATCATAAGGAACTAATGTCGCTTAAATTAATACTTAAATCGATTGCGTTCATTGGTATAACGTGTGTGTGACACATACACTACTGGCCATTAAAATTACTACACCACGATGATGACGTGCTACAGACGCGAAATTTAACCGACAGGAAGAAGATGCTGTGATACGCAAATGATTAGCTTTTCAGAGCATTCACACAAGGTTAGCGCCGGTGGCGACACCTCAACGTGCTGACATGAGGAAAGTTTCCAACCGATTTCTCATACACAAACAGCAGTTGACCGGCGTTGCCTAGTGAAACGTTGTTGTGATGCCTCGTGTAAGGAAGAGAAATGCGTACCATCACGTTTTCAACTTTGATAAAGGTCGGATTGTAGCCTATCGCGATTGCGGATTATCGTATCGCGACATTGCTGCTCGAGTTCGTTGAGATTCAATGACTGTTAGCAGAATATGGAATCGGTGGGTTCAGGAGGGTAATACGGAACGTCGTGCTGGATCACAACGGCCTCGTTTGACTAGCAGACGAGATGACAGGCATCTTATCCGTATTGCTGTAACGGATCGTGCAGCCACGTCCAGATCCCTGAGTCAACAGATGGGGACGTTTGGAAGACAACAACCATCTGCACGAACAATTCGACGACGTTTGCAGCAGCATGGACTATCAGCTCGGAGACCATGGCTGCTGTTACCCTTGACGCTGCATCACAGACAGGAGCGCCTGCGATGGTGTACTCGATGACGAACCTGGGTGCACGAATGGCAAAACGTGATTTTTTTTCGGATGAATTCAGGTTCTTTTTACAGCGTCATGATGGTCGCATCTGTTTTTGGTGACATCGCGGTGAACGCACATTGGAGGCGTGTATTCGTCATCGCAATACTGACGTATTATTCGGCGTGATCGTATGTGGTGCCATTGGTTACACGTCTCGGACATTACATTTCAGATGTGTTACGACCCGTGGCTCTACCCTTCATTCGATCCCTGCGAAACCCTACATTTCAGCAGGATAATGCACGACCGCATGCTGCAAGTCCTGTACGGGCCTTTCTGGATATATCGAAAATGCTCGCCTGCTGCCCTGGCCGAGCAACTGCCACGTCACAATACGCCAGTCACTACTCTTGATGAACTGTGGTATTGTGTTGAAGCTGCATGGGCAGCTGTACCTGTACACGCCACCCAAACTCTGTTTGACTCAATTCCCAGGCGCATCAAGACCGTTTTTACGGCCAGAGGTGGTCGTTCTGGGTACTGATTTCTCAGGATCTATGCACTCAGAGTGCGTGAAAATGTAATCACATTTCAGTTCTAGTATAATATTTGTCCATTAAATAATCCTTTATCATCTGCATTTCTTCTTGGTGTAGCAATTTTAATGGCCAGTAGTGTATATTTAGTTGTTGAATCTGTGAGGATGGTAGCATACTTTTAATTTGCAACTGGACAGAATTACAACGTTTCGGAGATTCAGGTTCTGGAGGAGGAGGAGCCTAGTGTTTAACTCCTGTCGACGACGAGGTCATTTAAGGCGGAGCATAAGCTTCGGTTCGGGAAGTATGGAGAAGAAAATCGTCCCTGCCCTTTCAAAGAAACCATTCCGGCATATGCCTTAAGCAGTTAAGGGAAATCACGGAGAACCTAAATCAGGATGGCTGGACGCGTGTTTGAACATTCTTCCTCCCGAATACGAGTCCAGTTTGCTAACCACTACGCTACATCGCTCAGATTCCGCAGTACTATCGTAGACATAAACGAATAAACCATCAATACACAGTTTATTTTTAACAGCACTGAACTACCAGAGCATGTTAAGGCAGCTTTCTACACCTCAGTGTACGACCTTATTAACCAAATCTAATGTGGAGCTTTAAATGCCAGTACTTTGGATACACTACTCTCGGCTGCAAAGGAGAAGAAGCCACTTACGGGATGTGTCGCAAAGCCGCCCATGAGGGATGTGGTTGCTCCTCTCTTCCGAAGTGTGTCAACTGCTCTGAGGATCACCCTGTGTGGAGCAGGGATTGTAGAGTTTTCCTTGAGAAGCGGAAGATCCAGCAGATCAAAACCACCAAGCGCATCCTGTAGGGTCAAGCCAAGAAGTTATACAAGTCCATGCAGCCACCCACGTTCGTTGCCTTTTTTTCAATTCTGAAACAGCCAGTCCTGAAAACTGAGGCCGTTACACAAACGGAGGCTGCTACTGTCAGCGCTAGCACCTGCATTTGTCAGTGCACACATGCTGCCAAAGTTCCTTTGAGGCCTGCCCTCCCCCTCCCAAACTTCAGAAAAGGCCGTGGTTGCTGACATTGTGAACTTTCCTGTCCCTCCACAGGTCAAGTCTTGTGCACCGCCAAGCGCTGCTACACCCCCTGCTACTTCTGAAGTTGTGGCTCCAAAGCCGCCTCAGACCAAAATATCGAAATCAAAGGCAAGGACTTGTCCGCTGAAGGAGACAGGAGGTACACAGTCCGATGATGTCGATGTAATTCTCTCTTATGTCTCTCTCAAATCTTCTTTAGAGACAATGGAGGTTGATGTAGACTGGGGCAGTCGTCTCGCCCTAAAATGGAGCTTCCACCCAACATGGGCTCCCGTCCACATAAGAAAGTCAGGATGAAGGTACAACCACTCTGATAGATGCCTCGCATTATACAGTGGAACATGAATGGATTCTGGACACATGTGGAGGAACTGAAACTCCCCCCACAGCAAAGGCCACCGTGATTGTGATGCTCCTATACTGTGGAGCTATACACTACCCAAGGATGACGTACTGGGGAAAGGGCCCAAGGAGAGGTCGCCGTGTTTTGGGCACCACTCCTCTGCTTTCCCCCTGGATACCGACCTGCAAGCAGTTTCACTTGAAATTCATGCACAAAGGAGGCCAACACTTTGCTCTCTTTATTTACCTCCGCTGAATGAAGTAAACTTCTAGGCTCTCACTAAACTAATGGAAAAACTCTCCTGACCATTTCCCCTCCTGTTAGACTTCAATACCTATCATACCCTGTGAGGGGCAAGCTGTAATTGCCCTCAGGCTCGATTTTTTAGTGGCTTATGACATCTCAAGATTTGTGCATTTTCAACATTGGTACTCTATCGCATTTCTGTGCTGCTACTGGGTCGTTCTCAGCCATCAACCTATGTCTCTGCTCTACAGGCCTAACGGAATCTGTTCACTGGGAGGTCACTGACTACCTTCATTCCAGCGAGCACTTCCCCATCCGCATTCACCAACTGGAAAGTGTGTTGCTGGAACAGAAGCCACCAACATGGATGATTGGCAGGGCTAACAGGATGCGGTTCAGCCAGTTGGCTGAGTTTGAACACCGTAACAGCGTCCAGGAATGGATGGAACACATCACACATGTGATCCATCGTTCTGCTGACAATCCATACCAAAGTCGTTCGGCCCTTTTAATAGGCAACCTGTATCTTGGTGGACAGGCGAGTGCCATTCAGCCATTGGGGACAGGCGTGCTGCTCTCTGACAGTTTAAATGCCGCCCAACAGCAGACAATCTCATTGCCTTTCGACTCGCGGGAGCCAAGGCTCGCTTTGTCATTAAAGAAAGCAAAAAAGGCTCATGGCAAGAGTTCCTGGACGCCATTTAGCGTCCCACTTGTTCCACAAAAGTATGGGAAGCCACCTGGAGGATTTCCAGAAAGTACAGCCGTTTACTGATAGCCGCAGTACTGAAACGGCGGTCCTAACAACACCCAGAGACATTGCTCAGACACTGACCGAGCATTTTGCACAAACTACTGTCAATGCCAGCCAGGATCCAGCGTTTCGTCACTGCTGTGTGACTGTAGAGAGAGAGAAATTGAACTTGAGTTTCAACAGTTCTGAGACCTTCTCTTTTTGCATGTGGGAGCTCAAATCGGCACTGACTGAGACTTACGACATTGCACCTGGTCACGACCACATCTGGTACTGCAGCTTTGGCATTTGACAGCGGTGTTAAAAGAAATCCTCCTCGAATGTTTAATCTGATATGGCACAGAAGCAACTTTCCCAACTCGTGGAGGGAAGCAATTCTGATCCCTCTTCTCAAACCAGGGAATGACCGCAAATGTCCCAGGTGTTATCGGAGTATCGCCTTAATGAGTGTGTAGGAAAGACCACGTAGCGAATGGTCTGGCTGCTGGAGACCAGGCAACTCCTTATCTGCTCTAAGTGTGGATTGCAAAGACTTCGGTCCACTGTCAACAACCTCACCCTCCTAGGGGCGGCTATGCAGAAGGCTTTCCTCCATGAGTAAAACACTTTCGGCATTTTTTCGATATAAGTAAGGCATACGATACTACTCGGAGACACTGTATTGTCACACAAGTACATCAACGGGGCTTTCGTGGCCACCTATCGATCTTCCTACAGTTGGTGACACACTGTCTCATCGATCTGAGCAGAAGAATGGTGACCCTCAGGGCAGCGTTTCAAGTGCTACCCTCTTTGCCATAGCCATCAACAGTATCGCGTCTCCGGTAAGGAGTCCTGTACAGTGCTCCTTATTTGTGGACGGTCTTGTCTTCTCTTCCTCTTCCTGTGTTGCAACAGCAAGCCGTCAGTTCCAACTTACAGTGCGGAGGTGAGAGAAGTGGGCTGCAAAGACGGGTTTTCAGTTTTCTGCGGATACGTGTGTTTGTATTCATTTTAATCATTCTTGTCGTCCTTTTAATTTGCCTGCCTTGAATATGAGGGACACTGTCTATCTTACATTTATAGACACAGTGCGGTTTCTGGACCTCATTTTTGACTCCAGATTGTCATGGTTGCCACACCTGCGAAACCTGAAAGCCAGAACCCTGAAGGTACTGAACATCATCAAATGCCTCAGCCACAGGGTGAGCGGACAGGTCGTGTTTTATCAGTCTTTCGTGAGTTCGTGGCTGTACTATCGTTGCATTGTGTATGGGCCGGCGAGGTCCTCTTATCTGCTCTCGACCATGAGAGTACTTGGCTGGCCATGGATGCTTATCAGACTAGTCCCATGCTGAGGCGCCAGCTGCTCATGATGAGGCAGCTCCAACTTCACCCGCACACCATACTATTGCTCGTCTGCCTCTGGAGTGCCTTTTTTCCAACCATCCACGAGCCACAAAGCCATTTGGGATCCACATGTTGCATGTGCTGGAATCACTCGATGTGGTGCCAGTCCGATTCCAAATCCAGGGTTTTAAACGACTGCCATCTTGGTTACTGGAGAGCCCAGAGTGATTTTAGATTTGGTGCGGTACAGGGGAGATAGCACTCCTGCTTCCATTTTTAATGTGATATTTTCTGACATTTTATCTGAGCACCACAACGATGGAGCTGTTTCTAAATATGGGTCTAACTAGGGGGACTGTGCTGGTTGCTCTGTCGTCTTCCCCGATCGCGTTCTCAAAGTTAGACTGCGTCCAGAATTTACTACCTCTGACGCAAAATTATTTGCGATCTTGCGGGCACTGGAGCCAATGGGACGTTCAGTGTTTGTGCGCAGCATGTAAAGTAATCCAGAATATCGAAGATGCCCTCCTCCAACTACAACGACTGGGGAAGGAGGTGTCTTTCTGCTGTGTACCAGGGCACGTGGGAAATGCGGGGAACGAAAGGACGGATCGAGCAGCCAAGTAGGCGTGTCGTGAATCCCAGGTATTTAGGTGTGCTAACCCCCTGAATGCTCTCACCTCGCTGTTGACGTATAAAGTCTTGTGTTGATGAGAAGCCGAGTGGCTAGAAGTGACCGACAATAAGCTCTGTGGCATAAAGCCCAGAACTCTGCCGTGACGTACTTCCCTCCGGCCACGTCGACGGGACGAGGTCCTCCCTTACTCGTCTTCGCATAGGCCATTGCCCTATGACGCATGGATTCTTACTCCTGCGAGAGGGCACTCCAATGTGTGGTGTTTGTGGCGTGCTGGTCACAGTGCGCCACATTTCATTGGGCTACGTTTTATTTGGCGACCAGCGGATTACGGCGGATTTGCTGGCGGATCGGCAGTCTATTTTATGTAATTATCAAACGAATGTGATTCGCATTTTAAAGTTTTGTAAATTGCCCAACATTTTTAACAAGATTTTAGGGAGATGTTATTAATGTGTCAACAGAGTGGCTCGTTCTCCCAAGGTTTTTTTATGTGGGCAACAAGTCACATTTCTCTGTGCTTTTCTTTTAGCTCGGCTGTGTTTTGTTTTCTCTGTGTTTCAATTTCTTGATTAGCTACTTTCCCTCCTAACTGCTGTTCGTGCATGTGAGAGTGTATGTGAGCTAGAGTGACTGCCTCGTCAATTCAAGTGCATGCGTGTACAACTATTTTGGTTCATCTCCACATTCGTTTGTTTTAATAAGTGTAAGGGCGCTGATGACCTCGCCGTTGGGCGCCCATGTGGTCCAAACACATACACATACACACACACACACACACACACACACACATTTTATTATTACGCTGTGAGTTGGTGGAGTGGGTTCTGGAGAAGGGGAAGCGACGGGGAGGGGAGTGGGATGGCCATTGTTGCCACGTTATGAGAATGAGAGCAGAGCCTGAGCGTCGCACTTGGTGCTGTTAATGCTGTAATAAGGGAGGACGGAGGAGCGAGCAGATTTTCTGGGCGTTCTCTTGACGTTGGGCTGCAAACTGCTCCTAAAAGGCGAAAGAATCAGCAGTGATCAAATGCATGACGTCGCAGAAGGATATGCGAACCATTGAATCAAAGCCGGACGGATTGGCCATGCGGTTCTAGGCGCTACAGTCTGGAACCGACCGACCGCTACGGTCGCAGGTTCGAATCCTGCCTCGGGCATGGATGTGTGTGATGTCCTTAGGTTAGTTAGGTTTAATTAGTTCTAAGTTCTAGGCGACTGATGACCTCAGAAGTTAAGTCGCATAGTGCTCAGAGCCATTTGAACCATTTGAATCAAAGATACACAAAGTGTATGCACAGGGTAAGCGGCCTGTAATTGAGAATGTGTCATGATGATCTCTCCACTAGCAAAATATTTCGGATTAGTCCTCCACTTCGGTCTCTGGGAGGGGACAGCCAAGGAGGAGAGGAGAATGAGAAACGTCTGGAATAATCAACGAAGTCATAAAATTCTACGAGTCGGGGCATAGTGTTTCAGAGGTCTGAACGTAGTAGGAAAGCTTGCAAGTTTAAAAAGGGAAATGCAAAGGTGTAATCTAGATGTAGAGGAGGTCACTGAAGTGAAACGAAAAGCAGGTAAGCATGTATAGTCAGAGGCAAACACGGTAGTATCAACAGCAACAGAAAACGATATAATGGGGGACTGATTTGTTAAGAATAGGATAGGAGAGCACGAATGAGCTACTGTGAACAGTTCAGTGATAGGTACGATATTTCAGAGCATGTGTTATCTGGAATTGCAATGCAATGCTCGTCGGGACATGCGTGCATGAGAAGTACCACAAATGAGAATAGCGAGAAACTGAACATCAAAATTAGTGGTCACGAAATAGCCGAAGGAATTCTGCTACCTTGTGAACAAAGTAACTCAAGACGGAAGAAGCAGGGATGACATAAGAAACAGACTAGCAGAGGCCAAGGGGCCAGTGCTGTCTCAGAAGAATCTACTGGTATCAACATTAAATCTTAATTTGAAAAATAAGCTTCTGACAGTGTAAGTTTAGAGCACGAGGTTGTTTGGTACTGTATCACATACGGTGGGAAAACTGGAACAGGTGAGAATCGAAGCGTTTGATACGTGGCTCCAGAGAAGAGTGTTGAGATCTAGATGGACTGATAAAATAAGAAATGAGTAAGTTCGTCACAGAATCGCCGGAAGGAACAAATGGAAAACATTACACGAATAAAGGACAGGATGATACGACATGTGTTAAGGTATCAGGAAATAACCTCCGTGGTACTACAGAGAGATGTGGAGGGCAAAAGCTGTAGGGGAAGACAGAGACTGAAATACATCCCGCAAATAATTGAGGACGTATGGTGTCAGTGCTATCGTGAAATAAAGAGGTTGGGGCCACATCAAACAAGTCAGAAGACAGATGACTCAAAAAAAAAAAAAGGAAGGCAATTTCATGATAGATACACTACTCTCATGTCCTTGTTCAGAGAGTCTTATCACCAGTGAGCTAGATCGCATGAAATCGGCTGCAAGATACTTGCTTACAAGTGAGTTCTAAGAATTTATTTGTATTGCTGTTCTTTTTCACTTTAGTTTGTAACTACACTCCTGGAAGTGGAAAAAAGAACACATTGACACCGGTGTGTCAGACCCACCATACTTGCTCCGGACACTGCGAGAGGGCTGTACAAGCAATGATCACACGCACGGCACAGCGGACACACCAGGAACCGCGGTGTTGGCCGTCGAATGGCGCTAGCTGCGCAGCATTTGTGCACCGCCGCCGTCAGTGTCAGCCAGTTTGCCGTGGCATACGGAGCTCCATCGCAGTCTTTAACACTGGTAGCATGCCGCGACAGCGTGGACGTGAACCGTATGTGCAGCTGACGGACTTTGAGCGAGGGCGTATAGTGGGCATGCGGGAGGCCGGGTGGACGTACCGCCGAATTGCTCAACACGTGGGGCGTGAGGTCTCCACAGTACATCGATGTTGTCGCCAGTGGCCGGCGGAAGGTGCACGTGCCCGTCGACCTGGGACCGGACCGCAGCGACGCACGGATGCACGCCAAGACCGTAGGATCCTACGCAGTGCCGTAGGGGACCGCACCGCCACTTCCCAGCAAATTAGGGACACTGTTGCTCTTGGGGTATCGGCGAGGACCATTCGCAACCGTCTCCATGAAGCTGGGCTACGGTCCCGCACACCGTTAGGCCGTCTTCCGCTCACGCCCCAACATCGTGCAGCCCGCCTCCAGTGGTGTCGCGACAGGCGTGAATGGAGGGACGAATGGAGACGTGTCGTCTTCAGCGATGAGAGTCGCTTCTGCCTTGGTGCCAATGATGGTCGTATGCGTGTTTGGCGCCGTGCAGGTGAGCGCCACAATCAGGACTGCATACGACCGAGGCACACAGGGCCAACACCCGGCATCATGGTGTGGGGAGCGATCTCCTACACTGGCCGTACACCACTGGTGATCGTCGAGGGGACACTGAATAGTGCACGGTACATCCAAACCGTCATCGAACCCATCGTTCTACCATTCCTAGACCGGCAAGGGAACTTGCTGTTCCAACAGGACAATGCACGTCCGCATGTATCCCGTGCCACCCAACGTGCTCTAGAAGGTGTACGTCAACTACCCTGGCCAGCAAGATCTCCGGATCTGTCCCCCATTGAGCATGTTTGGGACTGGATGAAGCGTCGTCTCACGCGGTCTGTACGTCCAGCACGAACGCTGGTCCAACTGAGGGGCCAGGTGGAAATGGCATGGCAAGCCGTTCCACAGGACTACATCCAGCATCTCTACGATCGTCTCCATGGGAGAATAGCAGCCTGCATTGCTGCGAAAGGTGGATATACACTGTACTAGTGCCGACATTGTGCATGCTCTGTTGCCTGTGTCTATGTGCCTGTGGTTCTGTCAGTGTGATCATGTGATGTATCTGACCCCAGGAATGTGTCAATAAAGTTTCCCCTTCCTGGGACAATGAATTCACGGTGTTCTTATTTCAATTTCCAGGAGTGTAATTATTTTTACATTAAAATCAGGATCTTTTAAATTTACTGTTATAGGAATGAAACAGAATTACTCTAGGCGTTTTATGAAAAGGAATACACAAATGTAGTGAACTATTATTCGTATCGGAACTATAGATGTTATTGAAAAAGTGAGTTAAAACTTTTATAAATCTGTATCAATCTTATTCGGAAGTTCGAAAATTTTTAAACAGGTGTTACACTACATTCTCTACGTGACAATTTCTGCTCATGAAACTTGTACCTATTGAAGTCTTTTGTCCCTGGTTCACGTACAAAACACATATACGACATAGGAGTGTGAAGCTTTTATCCTTTAATAAACCTGAAGATAGTTATAGCTAAAACGCCCTTCCAGACGGTTATCTCACGCTTTCTACATAACACCGTTTTGTACATTACCTAATGGAAGATATGAAATGTTGATACAAAGACGCATTTCGATAAGACTCAGCCCAGATTTTGTCCTAGCACAATTACATCTACGTCTACGACATCTACATCCATACTCCACAAGTCATCCTATAGTGTATAGCAAGGCCACTTTGTCTACCATTGTCGATTCTCCCACCACTTTCCTCAAAATTTAATCTCCCTAATTTTACCTTTATGGGCTTATCGCAAGACGTACGAGGGAAAATTAATATATTGGCTCACCCTTTAAGGAATGTACACTTGCGAAATTTCAATATGAAACCTCAAAGTGACGCAAAAGGCCTCTGTTATGGCCTCTGCGACTAGGTGCCACCGTGACACTTACGCGTGTACCAAATGAACTTGAGGCGAAATTTGACGGTCCTCTTTGGTTCATTTGTATTTCCTCTATCAGCCTATTTCAGTACGGGTCCCAGACACGAGAAATAGCGATTTATCGGTCGAACGAGGATTTTCTAAGTTATTTCTTGCGTGTATTACACTTTCTGAGGGTTCTTAGAGCGAATCTCAATCTGGCACCTACCTTTACCGTGATTTGGTTTATGTTGCCATTCCACTTTAAACTGCCCATACACACACTCCCACGTATGTAATGGATGCCACGGCTTCCAGCACCACTACGGCCGACGGGTAACAGTACTGTCTGTTTATAAGCGATTAGTTCCATTTGTTTATGTTGAGGGTCCGTTGCCAGTCCTCCACGAAGCAGCAAAGCCTAGCAGGTACTCATGAATTTCCATACAATTTGACAGAGTTATCCCCTGAAACCAAATATGGAGAAATGGGGTACAGCTAATGCCACTCCTTGTGCATCTCATATCAGACAGATTATAAAACTGAAACTGGTACAAAAATATCCGTTTCCGCCACCTGAGAAATTTTGCGCCGCTGAATTCATATAACGTAGAACATTCTCTTAATAAATGTAAAAGTCATCAGTATTTGCTAAATTTAGTAATTTTCAGAGCCTCTCCTTGGGATAATAAGACTAAAGCCTCCTTGTAACCTTATACAATTACAAAATTATAATGCGGTTGAACTCACCAATAATAAAAGTGTTATCACACATGATATCGCTAGCCCTTCAACTAAAAAAACGTTAGAACACATTTATTAGTTTCAAATGCCTTCTTATTTGTTGTGTCCCGGAGAAGGAGGTCAGGCTCTCTGTGAAATGAGGTCCGCACGAGGTCTTTAGATACACGGTTAATTTGATTTAGTTATGTCGTAAGTAAACTACAAGCATTCGGTGATTCTTTTAGAAACGAGGTATTTTAACATCTGACACCCAAAATTTGATTAAAGAGAGCCTTTCGAAAACAAGGTTAACGTAAATGAGACTCAGTATTTATTCGTACAATTATTACTTAAGTTAATTTACTTGAAGAGCTGTAGGCTGTAAAAGCATGAATTTCTTTCATTATAAAAACCCGCTCCGCCTCGTGGAGGGCGCTGCTGGTCTGGCTGGGAAACGTCTGTGGCAAAGTTGCAGCACGACGGTTTACTTAGCGTCCAGCGCTCGGACCGCCACCCCTACCTCACGTGTTTCGACACGAAAATGTAACTTTCGTTTGCTCACTACGTCGTTCAAGTTAACTCGTTCCAGCTGCTCACTGTGTGAAGAAAGTTACAACGTTCCCCAGAACATAGGCCAATCATAACGTTACCAACACTACCACCTTTTTTGGGGAACCCAGGGATACGGCAAGCCGGTTCCCCATGAGGGGATAGACATACCCAATTTCCTAATTTTACTTACCATTTGCAAAAAGTTTCATTTCGCTGCGACGGAAACGCTGATTTAAGTAACACTTAAAGATAAAGTAAGTGAAAGAACAGACAATAAAAGAACAACGTTAGGGAAACCCTCATCAACAGATGGGAAATATTATCATCACATCCGCATCACATCCGTAGAGACGTCCGGGAATAGTTAACTGACCATTGTGTGACATATTTCCAAAAATATATGTCGACCTTGAGGCACAGTATATCAATTAAGAATACAAGGTCGATACACGACAGATAAATGGTAATTGAAAATAAGGAGCACTCGTAGGTTGCAGTCATTTAGGGGACTGCTTCGTTAAAGTGATTTGAAACACCTCATAAATGATGATGTGGTCCGTTTTGATTAAATCGCAAATCAAAGTGATTGTACTGTTACAGATGACACTGCGAATCAGACTGCTGCGGTACTTAACTGTGGAACGAAAGTAAAATGCTGTGCTTAAATTAACAACGAATTAGTTAATATAATCAAACCAGAAAATTTGTGGACATCTAATATACGGAGATATGAATTCCACAACACAGATTAAGCACAAAACGCAAGTAAATTAAAGGCACCAAGAAATTATTTTGTTACTTAAATTTTATGGTAAAATTAATATTTGTTTTAAAATGGCAACTATTTTTTCTTCTTTTTGCAAATCCAATTCAATGACACAATATTATCAGCGATTCAAAAGCAAATATGCGCAATTTCTGAAAGAGAACGATCTGTAATTTTAAAATATTTTTTTAATAATAGAATCTTGTTCTCAGACAAGAATGTTGACCAACAAATGATGACGTGAGGTTTTCAGTATAATAGCTTCTAACTTGAGGGAGGTTATTAGTATACTATGCTACAAACCAGATGTGTGTCATTTATTTTTGCCTACCAGTTGTTGTTGTTGTGGTCTTCTGTCCTGAGACTGGTTTGATGCAGCTCTCCATGCTACTCTATCCTGTGCAAGCTTCTTCATCTCCCAGTACCTACTGCAACCTACATCCTTCTGAATCTGCTTAGTGTATTCATCTCTTGGTCTCCCTCTACAATTTTTACCCTCCACGATGCCCTCCAATGCTAAATTTGTGATCCCTAGATGCCTCAAAACATGTCCTACCAACCGATCCCATCTTCTACTCAAGTTGTGCCACAAACTTCTCTTCTCCCCAATCCTATTCAATACCTCCTCGTTAGTTACGTGAAATACCCACATTATCTTCAGCATTCTTCTGTAGCACCACATTTCGAAAGCTTCTATTCTCTTCTTGTCCAAACTAGTTATCGTCAATACAAATACTTTCAGAAACGACTTCCTGACACTTAAATCTATACTCGATGTTAAGAAATTTCTCTTCTTCAGAAACGATTTCCTTGCCATTGCCAGTCTACATTTTATATCCTCTATACTTCGACCATCATTGGTTATTTTACTCCCTAAATAGCAAAACTCCTTTACTACTTTAAGTGTCTCATTTCCTAATCTAATTCCCTCAGCATCACCCGACTTAATTTGACTACATTCCGTTATCCTCGTTTTGCTTTTGTTGATGTTCATCTTATATCCTCCTTTCAAGACACTGTCCATTCCATTCAACTGCTCTTCCAAGTCCTTTGCTGTCTCTGACAGAATTACAATGTCATCGGTGAACCTCAAAGTTTTTACTTCTTCTCCTTGAATTTTAATACCTACTCCGAATTTTTCTTTTGTTTCCTTTACTGTTTGCTCAATATACAGATTGAATAACATCGGGGAAAGGCTACAACCCTGTCTTACTCCCTTCCCAACCACTGCTTCCCTTTCATGCCCCTCGACTCTTATAACTGCCATCTGGTTTCTGTACAAATTGTAAATAGCCTTTCGCTCCCTGTATTTTACCCCTGCCACCTTCAGAATTTGAAAGAGAGTATTCCAGTTAACATTGTCAAAAGCTTTCTCTAAGTCTACAAAAGCTAGAAACGTAGGTTTGCCTTTTCTTAATCTTTCTTCTAAGATAAGTCGTAAGGTCAGTATTGCCTCACGTCTTCCAACATTTCTACGGAATGCAAACTGATCTTCCCCGAGGTCAGCTTCTACCAGTTTTTCCATTCGTCTCTAAGGAATTCGCGATAGTATTTTGCAGCTCTGACTTATTAAACTGATAGTTCGATAATTTTCACATCTGTCAACACCTGCTTTCTTTGGGATTGTAATTATTATATTCTTCTTGAAGTCTGAACGTATTTCGCCTGTCTCATACATCATGCTCACCAGATGGTAGAGTTTTGTCATGACTGGCTCTCCCGAGGCCATCAGTAGTTCTAATGGAATGTTGTCTACTCCCGGGGCCTTGTTTCGACTCAGGTCTCTCAGTACTCTGTCAAACTCTTCACGCAGTATCTTATCTCCCATTTCGTCTTCATCTACATCCTCTTCCATTTCCATAATATTGTCCTCAAGTACATCGCCCTTGTATAAACCCTCTATATACTACTTCCACCTTTCTGCTTCCCTTCTTTGTTTAGAACTGGGTTGCCATCTGAGCTCTTGATATTCATACAAGTGGTTCTCTTCTCTCAAAAGGTCTCTTTAATTTTCCTGTAGGCAGTATCTATCTTACCCCTAGTGAGACAAGCCTCTACATCCTTACATTTGTCCTCTAGCCATCCCTGCTTAGCCATTTTGCACTATCTGTAGATATCATTTTTGAGACGTTTGTATTCCTTTTTGCCTGCTTCATTTACTGCATTTATATATTTTCTCCTTTCATCAATTAAATTCAATATTTCTTCTGTTACCCAAGGATTTCTATTAGCCCCCGTCTTTTTACCTACTTGATCGTCTGCTGCCTTCACTACTTCATCCCTCAGAGCTACCCATTCTTCTTCTACTGTATTTCTTTCCCCCATTCCTGTCAATTGTTCCCTTATGCTCTCCCTGAAACTCACTACAACCTCTGGTTCTTTCAGTTTATCCAGGTCCCATCTCCTTAAATTCCCACCTTTTTGCAGTTTCTTCAGTTTTAATCTGCAGTTCATAACCAATAGATTGTGGTCAGAATCCACATCTGCCCCAGGAAATGTCTTACAATTTACAACCTGGTTCCTAAATCTCTGTCTTAGCATTATATAATCTATCTGATACCTTTTAGTATCTCCAGGATTCTTCCTGGTATACAACCTTCTTTTATGATTCTTGAACCAAGTGTTAGCTATGATTAAGTTATGCTCTGTGCAAAATTCTACAAGGCGGCTTCCTCTCTTATTCCTTCCCCCCAATCCATATTCACCTACTATGTTTCCTTCTCTCCCTTTTCCTACTGACGAATTCCAGTCACCCATGACTATTAAATTTTCGTCTCCCTTCACTACCTGAATTATTTCTTTTATCTCGTCATACATTTCATCTATTTCTTCATCATCTGCAGAGCTAGTTGGCATATAAACTTGTACTACTGTAGTAGGCATGGGCTTTGTGTCTATCTTGGCCACAATAATGCGTTCACTATGCTGTTTGTAGTATCTAACCCGCACTCCTATTTTTTTTATTCATTATTAAACCTACTTCTGCATTACCCCTATTTGATTTTGTGTTTATAACCCTGTAATCACCTGACCAAAAGTCTTGTTGCTCCTGCCACCGAACTTCACTAATTCCCACTATATCTAACTTTAACCTATCCATTTCCCTTTTTAAATTTTCTACCCTACCTGCCCGATTAAGGGATCTGACATTCCACGCTCCGATCCGTAGAGTGCCAGTTTTCTTTCTCCTGATAATGACGTTCTCTTGAGTAGTCCCCGCCCGGAGATCCGAATGGGGGACTATTTTACCTCCGGAATATTTTACCCAAGAGGACGCCATCATCATTTAATCATACAGTAAAGGTGCATGTCCTCGGGAAAAATTACAGCTGTAGTTTTCCCTTGCTTTCAGCCGTTCGCAGTACCAGCACAGCAAGGCCGTTTTGGTTAATGTTACAATGCCAGATCAGTCAATTATCCGGACTGTTGCCCCTGCAACTACTGAAAAGGCTGCTGCCCCTCTTCAGGAACCACATGTTTGTCTGGCCTCTCAACAGATACCCCTCCGTTGTGGTTGCACTTACGGTACGGCCATCTGTATCGCTGAGGCACGCAAGCCTCCCCACCAACGGCAAGTTCCATGGTTCATGGGGGGGGGGGGGGGGTGCCTACCAGATGATATTTTATTAGTACTTTTGATTTGACAACATTTTAGCCATGCTCATTTGCTCTATAAGAGTAATATATAGCTTTCAAGTTACAAAATAAATACGTAGCAATTTAACAGTGTTTCTGTAAATTTTTCAGTTGATCTGCAGTTTCCTAACCCTGGATATAAGTACTTTAAAGTTCTGTGTAGAATGGCACTCCCACACTTGTGGCTTTTAGTGACTTATTTCCATTTGTACTTGAAAATGTGTCAGTGCTGATCGAATACGTCACAACTGCAAGAAGCATTACAGTTGTAAGTTTGTAGAAGATCACCAAGATCGAAAAATGCAACACAGAAAATAGAGAACGTCGAATATATAAGAAATAAAAGATCATCGTAAGTTAGAACAGGAACGAGGACGAAATGAAACTGTAGAAGAAAGACATGATTCTAAGGGACGCCTGCTCTGATTCATAACAAAAAACATATTCACTTACTGATATAACGACAATGTGTCGCCACATGTCTTCCTCTAAAATGTTAACTCCGAAGGTACATATCAGTTCTGAAGAGTTTTAAAAACGTTTTGTGAAATGAAACAATATCCGACATTGACATACACCGTTTGTTCTGGCTGAGGAACATACCTATTTCAGAGATGGACAAATTTCAGTTTAAGACCTCTGACGTTATCGAGGCAAATTATTAGCACCTTATCCTTCCTAGTTACCACGAAACTTAATGTGACAGTCAATTCAGGTTTCATTTTATTTATTTACTTCTGAAATCAGTATTCTAGGGGATAATGCAGATAGTATATCACAACAGTCTTTCAGAGTGAAGTAGAAACATAATAATTTCTGTGCTTATGTAATGGAACTTTTTATCAATAGTACTATCAGTATCTAGTCGAACATACAAAGAAACGTCTTGATTTAGGGGGTGTGCAAAGGTATGTATAAATAATCTCATGTTCATTACATATTTCTATATAACTTGCATGGTCTATAAAATTAGCGACTTATTGCCGTTTTTTTTTGAACTATTGGTACTATAGTTCAGAAAGTCATGGACATTTCTATTTGCACAGGTTTTTATACATATTATGAAATTATTTCACACAGATAAGTCATTATATGAGCTAAATAATAAAAATAAAAGCTTTATACATGTGATTGCAGAGAAATAAACAAATTCGTGTAATGTTAAGTGATTCATTATGACAGTGGCTCCCGAAACTTCAAGCGGATGACTCAGTAACGCAAAGTTTAGTTATCAAGTTTTGATATTTATCTTTACACATTGTCATTTACATAGGCATTGCACAGTCTCTGATTCCGAATGTTTCGTTAATATTTTCTACCAGATGATGGTTGTACTATCGGAACTACTCGTTATGTAAAGTAAGTGATTTTGCAGCTATCAGGCGGTAATACCTATGGGTTTAAAATTCTTAAAAGATTGGAACGTCATCTACACAAAATATATCCACGATATGGCAGTTGCCAACTGTAGTAATACACCTAATATAAAGAGTGAAAGGGAAAACCTGGAAGACAGAGAAAGAAAGAAACGTGTCTATTAATTCACTGTGGACGCGGGAAAGTGGCTAGTCAAATATTTACCAGGAAAAATCGCCAAACAGCGGTAGGTTTTGAGAAGTAATTTTATTTGGCAACCAGT
Organism: Schistocerca serialis cubense; assembly: GCF_023864345.2. Classification (NCBI taxonomy): domain Eukaryota; kingdom Metazoa; phylum Arthropoda; class Insecta; order Orthoptera; family Acrididae; genus Schistocerca; species Schistocerca serialis. The sequence goes on from NC_064645.1 coordinate 399,244,588, forward strand.
TTCGGCATTTCAATATGCCATCTTCGCCAATCAATACATGCTAGCATGTAGCATGTTTGGATTGGATGTTCATCTAGACCTGTTACTTCAGGCGTGACTGAAACTTCCTGGCAGATGAAAACTGTGTGCCAGACTGAGACTCGATCTCGGGACGTTTGGTTTTTGCAGGCAAGTGCTCTATCGTTTGAGCTATCTAAGTACGATCTACGACCCGTCCTCACAGCTTCACTTCCGCCTGTACCTTGTCTCCTATCTTCCAAATTTCTCGGAAGCACTCCTGCGAAACTTGTAGGACTAGCACTCCAGGAAGAAAGAATATTGTGGACACTTGGATTAGACAGAGTCTGGAGGATGTTTCCATAACGATTTTTTCACTCTGCAGAGGAGTGTGCGCTAACATGAACCTTCCTGGCAGATTAAAACTGCGTGCCGGGCCGAGACTTGAAATCTGGATCTTTGCCTTTCGCGGGCAGGAGCTGTACCGACTGAGCTACCCAAGCACGACAGGCCGTCTTCGTGTTTGGGTTGTCGGCCTTTGGCTGTGGAGCTGTGCGGTACGTCCCTGCCGCTACGTGTGTCTGTTGCTTACTGCGCCCCCGCGTTAATGTTCAGTGTCATGGCTACGTTCCTGACACTCAGTGGCTCTTTCGTATCGCAAAGCCACAATAGAACTGCAGTTTGACGCAACGTACTCTAGACCCAAGGACAACGAAGTGAAGAGATTCTACGAGACGTGATATACGTTGACCCGAGAGAGCTGCTGGGTATCCACTTACCTATCGTCACCAGCGTTCTACACTATGTGATCAAAAGTAACCGGATGCCTGGCTCAAAATGACTTACATGTTCGTGGCGCCCTCCATCAGTAATTCTGGAATTCAAAATGATTTTGACTCACTCTTAGCCTTGATGACAGCTTCCACTTTCGCAGGCTTACGTTCAGTCAGGTGCTGGAAGGTTTGTTGGGGAGTGTCAGCCCATTCTTCACGATGTGCTGTATTGAGAGGAGGTAAAAATGCCGCCGATCGCTGAGGCCTGGCTCGAAGTCGGCATTCGAAAGTATCCCAAAGGTGTCTGTAAGATTCAGATCAGGACTCTGTGCATGAAGTCCATTACAGGGATGTTATTGTCGTGTAACGACTCCGCCACAGGCCGTGCATTATTAACAGATGCTGTATCGTGTTGGAAGATGCAGTTGCCGTTCCAGAATTTTTCTTCAACAGTGGGAAGCAAGAAGGAGCTTAGGAAACATCAATGCTGTGTTAGTGCCACGCAAAACAACAAGGGGTGCAAGCCCCCTCCATGATCACACCATAACACCACCGCCTCCCCATTTTGCTGTGCATTCACCATACCCACACCCTGACATAGGATTGCCACATTGTGTACTGTGGTTCGGCACTTCATACAACTTTTTTGCACTGTTCAATCGTCCAATGTTTACGCTCCTTGCACCAAGCGAGGCGTCGTTTGTCATTTACCGGCGTAATGTATGGCTTATTAGCAGCCGCACGATCATGAAATCCAAATTTTTTCACCTCCCGCGTAACTGTTATAGTACTTGCAGTGGATCCTGTTGCAGTTTGGAATTCGTCTGGATAGATGCCTGCCAATTACTCATTACGATCCTCTTCAATCGTCGGCCGTCCCTGTCAGTCAACAGACGAGGTCTGCCTGCAGGCCTTTGTGCTGTACGTCTCCCTTCACGTTTCCACTTCACTATCACATCGGAACCAGTGGACCTAGGAATGTTGTGTATGACACAAGTGACACCCAATCATCTGACCACTTTCGAAGTCCGTGAGTTCCGCGGAACAGCCCATGATGTCTAATAACTACTGAGGTCCCTGATGTGGAGTGCCTGGCAGTAGGTGGCAGCACAATGCACCTAATATGAAAAAGGTATGTTTTCAGGGTGTCTGGATACTTTTGATCACATAGTATATATATCATAAGTTCACTGACAATGAGACCTGTGACAAACTTCTCAGACTCTCGACTAAAGGTCACACATTCTGCCAGTCTGACGGAAACGTGGGCATGTTATAATTTGAACGTACTGGACTGGGAGTACAAAATGTGCGCATGTTTGAGCTATCATTTATATTCCTACGGATTTAGTCACCCACGCTGTTCGACCTTATGGAACAATCCTAGTCCTTACGGCTGAAAAATTGAAGATCTTCGACACTTACGCCGCCCTTAACGGGGTGCGACAGGTCCGTATTGAATTGTACTGCCATATAACTTCATACCTCACGATCGTTGGTTGCCTGGCGATAATTATTTGCGATGGTCAACCGAGGACCTGCTCCGGATGTAGACAGGCAGGCCATGTACGCAAAGAATGCCTGCAACGCCGTTTCGTGCAGACGGCTTCAGACGATCAGATTCGACAGTCGATAGCGACCTCTATACCGATTACGTATGTTGCGGCGGCGAGACGGGAGATGCCAGCTGTCTATGACTACTGCTCTGTGTTGGCCTTGGAGGCCCCTGCAACAGTTCCTGAGAAGCTTCCAGCGTTTTGTAGCGCCGGTGCCTCTGTTGGCCTCTCTTCGAACCCAGGTGGAAAGCACACTCCGCTGCAGCCACAAGACAACGTTGCGATGGAAGTTGAAAATCAGGATGCCGCATCCACTCCCTGCCCTGCGCCGGACACAAAGAGGAGACAGCTCAAACAGCAATGTCCTAGTCTGCAAAAGAAACGGCGCATAACGACCGAGGCTGTAGAACTGCCTGAGGAAACAACGGTGGATGATGAGCTGCGTCAGTCGATACCACCTATCGGACACGGCCGATCCTGAAGTTCCACACGGTTCTACGAGGGCCGTTCAGAAAGTAACCTCCGGTTGATTTAAAAAAATACACCAAGTTAAATAAAGATATTTTAATATATACATCTTACAACTACATCTTTGCACTATTTTTCTACATAGTCTCCATAGCGATTGAGGCACTTATCGTATCTCTTCACAAGCTTTGAAATTCCTTCTGCATAAAAATCACCCGCTCGTGCCTGGAGCCAGCCTGTGACCGCATCTTTGAGCTCTTCGTCGTCATCAAACCACTGTGACCCGAGCCATTTCTTCAAATGCATGAAGAGGTGATAATCACTTGGCGCCAGGTCTGGGCTGTAAGGTGGATGGTTGATAACGTCCCACTTGAAGGACTCAAGAAGGGCCGTTGTTCTGCGAGCAGAGTGAGGACGGGCGTTATCGTGCAAAAAAACGATACCGGAAGTCAGCACACCACGGCGTTTGTTCTGTATAGCCCGTCGTAACTTTTTTATTGTTTCACAGTACACGTCTTGATTAATGGTCGTACCACGTTCCATGAATTCAACCAACAACACCCCTTTGGCATCCCAAAACACCGTTGCCATCAGTTTTGTGGCAGAAAAATCTTGCTAGGCTTTTCTTGGTTTGGTAGGCGAATTTGAATGTGCCCACATCTTTGATTGTTCTTTTGTCTCAGGGTTCACGTACTTAATCCAGGTTTCGTCACCGGTCACGATTCTGTTTAACAATGGTTCTCCTTCGTCCTCATAACGTGACAGAAAGTCTAATGCAGAGGCCATTCTTTGAGTTTTGTGGTGGTCGGTAAGAATTTTGGGCACCCATCGTGCACAGAACTTATGGTAACCCAATCTTGCTGTCACTATCTCGTACAAGAAAGTCTTAGAAATCTGTGGAAAACCAGTAGACAACTCCGACATTGAGAAACGTCGATTTTCACGAACTTTTGCATCAACTGTCTGAACGAGTTCGTCAGTCACCAATGATGGTCTACCACTCCTCTCTTCATCATGAACGTTTTCTCGTCCACTTTTAAATAAACGTACCCATTCACGGACAACTCCTTCACTCATAACTCTTGGTCCATACACGGCACAAAGCTCACGATGAATAGCTGCTGCAGAATATCCTTTGGCTGTAAAAAACCTTATGACAGCACGCACTTCACATTTAGCGGGGTTTTCTATTGCAGCACACATTTCAAACTGCCACAAAAACTAAACTAGCGCAGGTACGACGTTCACTCGACCACGGCTTGATGCCGACTGACCTGTTGAGCGTGAACGCACAGATGGCGTCGCTACTCCCCCCACAACCCGCACTGTGACCAATCGGAGGTTACTTTCTGAACTGCCCTCGTATGTCTTCCCCCGCTACTAGCGGGACCGCGCAGTGCGGGGATGCGGAAGATCACGGAATCCACGCCCCCGGGGATGCGCCCACAACTACGTCTGCCTCTCGAGATCCAGTGTTATCGACCTCTCTGGGAGACTGGAGCAGGAGATGGAGATGCAGGATGCGTTTCAGGACCGTGACAATACACCGATGCCGTTGGGATAGGCCTGCATAACCTACACCTACCGCTGCTTACCTCTTCGTCCGGAACACACCGTGAATCCCGCCCACTTGTAATACCTAGGAGAGCCCCCGCTACTTGAAGGAACATCCATACCTCCTCGCCACAGTCAATGACAACGGCATTAGTTCTGCTCTCAAAACCCGTATGCTGCAAGATACTTTACGAGCTGCGGATCTGCATGCTCTTTTCCTTCAAAAAATCCGACTGGGGCTCTGTCTCGATACCTACGATTATGACGCCTACGCCATGCCTTCAGATGTCGCTGGAGGAGGTACGGCTATTCTGCTCTGGGAAGGGATATGGCAACTGAAGTGTCCTATTTACCGTCAGCCGCACCTTTTATGCTGAAGACATAACAATGATCTTCCAGGGCAGCCGAGTGGTTCTAGGCGCTTCAGTCAGGAACCGAGCGACCGCTAAGGTCGCAGGTTCGAATCCTGCCTCGTACATGGATGTGTGAGATGTCCTTAGGTTAGTTAAGTTTAAGTAGTTCTAAATTCTAGGGGACTGATGACCTCAGATGTCAAGTCCCATAGTGCTCAGAGCCATTTGAACCATTTCTTCCAAGGCAACGCCAACCTCTTGGTAGCAAGCTGTGATTTGAATTGTGCGCTCAGACCATTCTATCAGACGCCGCGCAGTACCACCTACCCGGCACTTCAGGCACTGATAACGGACCTGCCATTGGTGAACAAATGGATCATACAACACTCCAGTCGACAGGCATATACATTCAATTTGCTTGCCATTCCTCGAGCCGTTTGGATCGAGTTTAAGTCACAGGCGGCCTGGGATCGGCAGTTGTTGACGCTGAGATGTGGCCAGCACCGTTCACGGACCACCTAGCATATGTGTGTACTCTCACCTTCCCCCTCCAACGCGTCCGACGAAGTTAAGTCCCAGGCGCCTCAGTGTGGACTTTCATGATGAGGTAAATTGCAGACGTGAAGTTGAATCCACGTGGAGCAGATACGAACGGCGATTAAGGGGCTCCGGAAAGGCTCAGAATCATGGAAAGTTCAATTTTTACTTTTTTGCGTTTTCTGAATCTGCAGACTATTACCTTTTAATAGATATATAATTTATTCAATTCCGAAGACTACAACTATTTTTAAATTTTTTTTGAAATGTGTTCTACATGGGCGTGACCCACTGTGGCGCTGTTAAACTGCTGTCAAATGGTGTTATTATTAACGTCCGTGCTCATCAGGTACATTTTAGTGATGTGAGATAAAGTATGTGTTGTGGCTAACCTGTGATGGTTCAATATATATCGCTGGTGGTTCAATGAGTGAAAACTATGAATGTTTTATGGGCGAATCGAATGTGAATGAAATATTTGATATGTCGGTTCTCAAAGGAATTTTTTCAAACTGAGTAAGATGTATTCATTGTAGTGAAGTTGGTCTGGAACTCTCCATAATAAAGCACGTAGGACTTGCTAGTGAAATACAACTGAAATGTGATAAGTGTTCATACATGACCACCTTTTGGAACAGTGTTGCAGTAACTGCAACTGAAGAAAATGGTAGCAAAATCTACGAACACAACATTAGATTTGTTTATTCCTTGCGTTCAGTTGGTAAGGGTGCTACTGCAGATGCAATTTTCTGTGGCATCATGAACCTTCGAAATCCCCCAACCAAGTTTACGACCTATAATAAATTAATAGGGTCTAAAGTAGAAGATGTCTGTATAGAATCTATGAAGAACGCTGTGGAAGAGGCAGTAATGGAAAATAATGGTAACAGAGATTTGACTGCAGCGTTCGATGGTACCTGGCATAAACGGGGACACACATCTCTTCATGGTGTAGTATCTGCCACCAGTATGTATACAGGGAAAGTTTTAGATGTAGCAGTAATATCAAAGTATTGTAGATGTCTACAAAAATATAAAGGTACACATGAAAATAATTGCAAAGCTAACTATAGTGGCAGTAGTGGAGGAATGGAAGTGGCTGGTGTTGCCAGTATATTCCAGCGTTCTGAGGCGTGTGATAAAGTGCGATATGTTAATTACCTTGGTGACGGTGATTCTAAAAGTTTCAAACATGTTCAAGGACTGAAGCCCTATGGTGATGATGTTGTAGTGCAGAAATTTGAGTGTATTGGACACGTACAGAAGCGAATGGGAACAAGACTTCGGCGACTGAATGCTTCGTACAAAAAACAAAAACTCAGTGATGGTAAAGGGTTGGATGGGAAGGGAAGGTTAACTGACAGTGTAATTGACAAAATACAGAACTATTATGGAATGGCTATTAGGCAAAATACACAAAGTGTCGACGAAATGAAGAAGGCTGTTTGGGCTCTTTTTTATTTTCATACTTCTTCAACCAATGAAAATCCCCAACGTAGCTTGTGTCCCAAAGAAGAAAACAGTTGGTGTAAATATAACAAAGGATTGCTAACTGGTGAAGTGTACACTCATAAGCATAGTCTGCCTCATGCAATAATGGAGGTGATAAAACCTATTTTCAGAGACTTAGCAGTACCTGAACTGTTGAAAAAGTGTATTCACGGAAAAACTCAAAACCCCAATGAAAGTGTAAATAGTGTTATATGGTCGAGAATCCCCAAGACTGTATTCGTTGGAATAGAAACACTTCACTTTGGTGTGTATGATGCCGTTGCGACTTTCAATGATGGCAACATTGTAATGTGCAAGGTATTTAGAAATATGGGAATGAAGATAGGTTCTAACATGGTACGAGCGATGCTTGCTTTAGACAAGGTACGGTTTCGGGCTGCAGACAGGGCTGTAAAGAGTCTAGAAATACAAGCAAGAGCAAACAGGAGGAGGAACAAGAGGAAGCTGGAGGAGGAGTCTGCAGAGGATGAAGATAATCCATCCTATGGACCTGGAATGCACTAAAAAGTTAATCCAATCTTTGTCGCTCGATTCCCAAAACTTTTATTTCTCATACTAATTACATGTTTTCTAAGGATCTTCCAAACATATTTGTTTCAAACTTTCAGTAAATGTTACACAGTACCTTCTGCATAATTTAACACAGCCTTTTTCCAAAAACCTATATATTTTTTAATATATAAATAAAAAATTGCAAAAAAATTTTGTGAATTTTCATTACAATTGAAAAAAAATCATCTTTAATAACTGAACTAAAATTTTGTAAAATCCCTGTGTTAAGTTGTAGCCCATATTCCAATAAATAATCTGTAAAAAGTTGAATTTCCTACCTCAAATACTTTGTGAGGAAAGATGTAATTTATAAGCGTATTTTAACATTGCAAATACAGGGCGTTCCGGAGCCCCTTAACCACCTACGGTTCCACACTTCAATGGTGGTTACGGTGCGTCAGATCCGCTTTGTGCCGTACATTGGACAGCTATGGACGAGATAGAGCACGCTGGTATACCGCGACCACTGATTCCTACTAAACTGCGCTCCATGAACTGGCTGTGCGGCTGCCGTTGCCGGAACGACAAACGGCAGAACATCACGTCAAGGGACAATTGCAACGCATCACCGCGTTACGTCTCGCGGGTGTACGGGTGTGGGCGAGGACAACTGGTGATGCTAGTGGAGAACGACCTCCCCTCCAACATATAATTCAAGACAGGAGAAGACGCAAGAGGCAGCTCATTACGGAAGTCGAGACGAGAGATGGACGATGAGCCGAAACGCAAATGGTTGTCATCCGAGCATTCACGCAGTCATATACAGAGTGTTACAAAAAGGTAAGGCCAAACTTTTCGGAAACATTACTCACACACAAAGAAAGAAAATATGTTATGTGGACATGTGTCCGGAAACGGTTACTTTCCATGTTAGAGCTCATTTTATTACTTCTCTTCAAATCACATTAATCATGGAATGGAAACACACAGCAACAGAACGTACCAGCGTGACTTCAAACACTTCGTTACAGGAAATGCTCAAAATGTCCTCCGTCAGCGAGGATACATGCATCCACCCTCCTTCGCATGGAATCCCTTATGCGCTGATGCAGCCCTGGAGAATGGCGTATTATATCACAGCCGTCCACAATACGAGCACGAAGAGTCTCTACATTTGGTACCGGGGTTGCGTAGACGAGAGCTTTCAAATGCCCCCATAAATGAAAGTCAAGAGGGTTGAGGTCAGGAGAGCGAGGAGGCCATGGAATTGGTCCGCCTCTACCAATCCATCGGTCACCGAATCTGTTGTTGAGAAGCGTACGAACATTTCGACTGAAATGTGTAGGAGCTTCATGAACCACATGTTGTGTCGTACTTGTAAAGGCACATGTTCTAGCAACACAGGTAGAGTATCCCGTAGGAAATCATGATAACGTGCTCCATTGAGCGTAGGTGGAAGAACATGGGGCCCAATCAAGACATCACCAACAATGCCTGCCCAAACGTTCACAGAAAATCTGTGTTGATGACGTGATTGCACAATTGCGTGCGGATTCCCGTCAGCCCACACATGTTGATTGTGAAAATTTACAATCTGATCACGTTGAAATGAAGCCTCATCCGTAAAGAGAACATTTGCACTGAAATGAGGATTGACACATTGTTGGATGAACCATTCACAGAAGTGTACCCGTGGAGGCCAATCAGCTGCTGATAGTGCCTGCACACGCTGTACATGGTACGGAAACAACTGTTTCTCCCGTAGCACTCTCCATACAGTGACGTGGTCAACGTTACTTTGTACAGCAACTGACGCTGACATTAGGGTTATCATCAACTGCACGAAGAATTGCCTCGTCCATTGAAGGTGTCCTCGTCGTTCTAGGTCTTCCCCAGTCGCGACTCATAGGCTGGAATGTTCCGTGCTCCCTAAGACGACGATCAATTGCTTCGAACGTCTTCCTGTCGGGACACCTTCGTTCTGGAAATCTGTCTCCATACAAACGTACCGCGACACGGCTATTGCCCCGTGCTAATCCATACATCAAATGGGCATCTGCCAACTCTGCATTTGTAAAACATTGCACTGACTGCAAAACCACGTTCGTGATGAACACTAACTTGTTGATGCTACGTACTGATGTGCTTGATGCTAGTACTGTAGAGCAATGAGTCGCATGTCAACACAACCACCGAAGTCAACATTACCTTCCTTCAATTAGGCCAACTGGCGGTGAATCGAGGAAGTACAGTACAACCTGACGAAACTAAAATGAGCTCTAACATGGAAATTAAGCTTTTCCGGACACATGTCCACATAATATCTTTTCTTTATTTGTGTGTGAGGAATGTTTCCTGAAGGTTTGGCCGTACTTTTCTGTAACACCCTGTATACTTCTCTAAGAGCGAGAGTACAACATGGATGTAGGAGGGAAGTCCTATCCGACCTTCCCGTCTCTCGGAACCCACAAGGTGATGCTACGCTCTGATCGAAGATGACTTTGGAAGAAGAGCTTATGTTGCGTGGTGCTCCCAACAAAATGCCGGGACGTGACGGACTCTCTTTTGAAATTTCCTAACGTTTTTTTTGATCTTATGGGCCCAACGAGGGTCAAGATTACAGAGGACTCCTAAATTCCGAATTTCAAGTATCATCTGAATTCATTGAGGGCCTTTTGATTCTGGTGCCCAAACCCAGAGGAGATTGTTGGCCACTTGATTTTGGCCCACTGACAATGCTAAACACCGACTACAAACTGTTCACATGCATTCGCCATTGTAGGGAAGCAGCCTACTCACGCCATATAAAATTCATACGCTTTCCATTGTGTGCCTGCCTAGTCAGCTGTAACTAGGTATGACGTCACGAATGTTGTGTAGTACGTTAAAAATAAAATAAATAATCTGCAAAGTTGATAGCATGTCAGGAATAATGCTAAAATGGTAATGTGTTAAGTTCCAGTTTAGTTACCGTAGTGGCGTGGCAAGACAGCCAAGCCACTCGGAGGTAGCCGAAAGGCACGCATTAAGCTCACGCAGATTGGCGTGAGGTCTGGAACAAGGTAAAGTAATTATCCTATAAAGAAAAAAACGTAGTTCTTGGAATACTTAACTTTAATCCACAATTGGAGAACATCGCTCTTGTTTAGACATTATTACACTGAATATAAACTGGTAATGGCGCCTTGCTAGGTCGTAGCAAATAACGTAGCTGAAGGCTAAGCTAACTATCGTCTCGGCAAATGAGAGTGTATTGGTCAGTGTAGCTTCGCTAGCAAAGTCGGCTGTACAACTGGGTCGAGTGCTAGGAAGTCTCTCTAGACCTGCCGTGTGGTGGCGCTCGGTCTGCAATCACTGACAGTGGCGACACGCGGGTCCGACGTATACTAACGGACCGCGGCCGATTTAAAGGCTACCACCTAGCAAGTGTGGTGTCTGGCGGTGACACCACAGTAACTATAACAGTTTTCGAAATTTGGACATTATACGTAAAAATCATCAGCGCAACAGGAAGGAGATAGAAAATTCAAAACTTATATTCGGATTCCTTTTTCATTGTAATTTAATGGAAACAGCATGCCGGATCTAACAAAGTAATATTTTGGTTGAAATTCATGATTTTCTGTTTTTGTGTCCTAAAAGTTCGGAAGCAAGATAGATTAAGTAAGTGATTAGACAAAGCTAGGCTGTTTAGATTTAGGTAGAAGGGAGATACGCTATAATAACAAAGATGTGACAAGTTTCAAAAAGGTAGCTGTAAAACTACAGCTGTAGCGTCTCTCCAAAGGGCAAGTTCAGAGCTCATCTGTTGCGTGCAGTACAACTAAAATAATTCGCCAAAAGTATTTAATCTAGCCACATTAGAATTTTATTATAGATACATACCTGTGTGCTGATTGCACAATTAAATCGAGAGCTTTATTGGCCTTCAGGGAATGAAGAAATTAATTATTTAGTAAATTGAAATCATGTTATGCCAGCCCAGCGGCTAGGCAGTAAGGCAAATTTTGTCGGCGGTCCGCACCGCAGCTATAGAAATAAGAGCATGGGAGCTAGAGTAACCATTCGAGGGATGGATTCCCTCACTTCTTCATCGAGGACTCGCACTGCCTGGGCTACTGTCAGGGTGTATCTTCGATGTGGAGGAGCGCCACCATTTCCTTGCCGTGTCGTCTGCTCGCCGTCACTATTGCTCGCTGTCCGGTCCTCCTCGCCGCCGCCGCCGTTCGGTCGCTGCTTGCTGCCGCCGCCTGGTCGCCGCCGCCTGGTCGCCGCCGTCACCGCAGCCGTCGTCGCCGCCTACCGCCACGCCGCCGCCGCCTGGTCGCCGCCGCCGCCGCCGCTCGGTCGCCGCCTGCCGGTGCTCGCCGCCGCCGCCGCCGCCGCCGCCGCCGCCGCCGCCGCCGCCACCATGTCCCAACCAACCACCACTATCATGTTCACCTCTCCCTCCGCTGCTCCAACCACCATCACATGGAGCTCATCCTCCACTCTCCTTCCTGTCCTTCCTTCTCTCCCTGTCCACCCCATCCCTGCGCCACTTTCGGCTGTAACCACCCCCAACTCCCCCACCCCTATCACTGTCGCTCCATCGGCAGCTACTGACTTTCCGCCGCTCCCTGCACTGTCTCCGACGGGCTCCAAGCCAGCATAGATTTCGGCTCGACGTTCCACAGTCTCTGTGACACCCACGTCCCCTCCCTCTATGTCATCCGCTGCTCAGGGTGGTACTGCCCCCGGCCATCTCCCCCTGCAACCCGTCCCCCAGCCCCCTCTCCACCCGGTCGTGACCACGAAACCTTTAAAGCGCCCGAATGTTGACCCTGCCCCCCGCATTCTGCTCCAAGAAAACCCCCGATCCCTGTGATCCACCCACCCCCATGGACGCGACTCCGATCCCTGCCCCCACCACACCTGCCACCAACACCTTTGTCCTCTCCAATCCTGACCCTCAATTCCTTGATGCCCGCTCCTTCACCCTCGCCATCCGGAAATACTACCCCAATGCCCCCATCTCCCTTCTGATTCCTCGCAAGGACTCGGTCCTCATTAAATCCCCCAATGCTTCCTTCCACACCGATCTCCTCTCCCACATCCCCCATATCCAATTTGGCCAACGTGCAACCCTCACCCCCTACCACACCCCGTCCTCTCCCCGTCAGCCTCAACTTCCACGACGTCTGCCGACCTTCACCGCTGTGATCACGAAGCTTAGCCCCATGATCATGGAAGCCGATGTGTTGGCGGAACTTGACTCCCCGCCCGACATTGAAATCCGCTCGGCCCGTCGAATCTTCAATGATGCCGGGCCGACTGCTCGCATGCGGATATTCACCGAATCCTCCTCCTCCATTGACCGTCTCCTCACCGAGGGAGCCCTCATCTACAATCCCTGTCATAAGGTGGACTCCTCCCGTTCCCCAGTCCAATCCTACCACTGCCAACGCTGTCTCACATACAATTACCACATTACCTCTGCCTGCAAGAACCCCCCTACTTGTCCCCACTGCAAAGCTTCACACTTCCTCAAGAATTGCCCCAACCTCACCTCTCCACCCTCCTGCAACACTTGTAACGAACCACATCCTACCTACTCCTCGAAGTGTAAAGCGAAACCTCCTCCAGTCACCCATGAGCTCACCATCCCTGTACATCCTGTTGATGACCCTATCCACCCCAACAACTCGCTCCACCCTGCACCTACTGCAGAGGACATCATCCGTTTCATCACCATTGTGCTCCAAAACATCCACCCCTTCGAGCGCTCCCACACCCTTTCCCAAATCGCCCTCGCTGCCCGTTCCATCTTCCATCTTACCACCTATGCCACATAGTCCCACAACCAAGCCCACTTCACCTTCAGCCCCCTCACCACCCTCGTCTGACTCTCCCCCCTCATGGTACAACAACCCTACCATACCCTGTACTACAACATTTGCTCCCTGCCCACCCACAAACTCCAATTCCTCCACACCCTCTGTCAGCACCACGTGGATGCCTTCGTCCTAAATGAAATCTTTCTTCAACCCCGTATCGCCATCTCCATGGCTCCTTACACCCTTCACCGCACCCTCTGGCGCGTGGCAGAGTTGCTATAGACCACCTCAAGCACCTCCCTGTCCGACCTCAACCTCTCCTTAACAATCCTGCTGAACATCTCACCCTCAGACTCTTCTTCCACTTCCTTACCATCACCTGTGCCACCATTTATGTCCACCCTACATCCCCATCCCGTACGAATTCCTGTCCCACATTGACCGCACCTTCTCCACCTACATGATTGCCGCCGACCTCAATATCCACAGCCGTGATCCTGCTGACCTCCAGCGGTGGCATCAGTTTCTCACCACCCTCCAGGGAGACCTGGTTCCCCTGCCTCAGCACACCCAACCCGAATCCAACACCAATCCCGATGTGGTCCTTGCCTCTCCCAACCTCCTTGGGCGCATCACCGCAGATGTCCTCGACCTCATTGGCAGTGACCATACTCCTGTTCTCCTCACTATCTCTAATGGTCGCCATCCCCGCAACGCTCCTCGCCCCGACATCCCTCCTAAACTTGTCCATGATTACTCCCGTGCCAACTGGGATGCCTACCGGGACTCCATTCACACCCAGGTTGACGGTCACGACCTTGCCCTCCAATCTCCTGATGACATCTCCGCACTGCTGCCTTCCTGCACCAGACCTTGTCTGACGCCGTCGCCATACATATCCCCACCAAAGCCATATACCCTCACCACCCCGCCCTGCCTCCACACGCTGTCCTTCTCCTTCGAGAGTCCCGCCGCCTCTACCGCACTTTTCTCCGCACTCGTGACCGGGATACAATTACCTGCCACCAGCAATTACAATGACACATCCGCAACCTGCTTACTGCGAAGAAACGCCGTGCCTGGCGCCAGACATGTACACAACTCAACACCACACCCCCACAAACTCTTCCAAGTATTGGTCTGCTTTCCACCACCTTACTGGGAACCGCCCCACCCCGCAATACCCTCTCCTCCTTAATGACCGTCCCTTTCCTGACAACCTCAGTAAGGCCAACCACTTAGCCTCTCACCTCTCCAATGTTTTTTCCATACCAGATGATCCCCACTTTGATTATTCCCTCTTCCCTGACGTCATGGACCGTACAAATACCTCTGTTCCTCCCCTTGTTCCTAGCTTCCAGTAGTTGGGCCACACACCACCATCTGAACTTAACACTCCCATCACTACACAGGACATCAGCCTCACACTCCACACTAAACGCAACACTGCTCCCGACCACGACTGCATTACCTATCGCCACCTCAAACACTGCCCTCTCTCCTTCCTTTCAGTCCTTGCCACCCTCTACAATGTCATCCTTGCCACTGGCCTCTATCCCGACCTGTGGAAACTCTCCCGTATTCTGATGTTCTCCAAACCCAACAGGCCTCCATCTGATCTGATGCCTCTTCCTCTCATCCTCTCTGTCTCACATCGGTGTTCAGCAAGCTCTTGGAATCTATCCTTTCCCGGCGCATCTATCACCACCTCCGCCAAAACCACCTCCTCCCCAACACCCAATGTGGCTTTCGACCTTCCTTCTCTGCTGATGACCAACTCCTCTGCCTCACTCATCTCCTCTCCCTTCAGCTTAACTCCTATAGCTCCGCCATTTTTGTCTCCATTGACCTCGAAAAGGCCTATGACCCTGTCTGGCATCCTGGCCTCCTGTTTAAATTCCAAACCTATGCCCTTCCTATCAACTACATCTGTCTGATGGCCTCCTTCCTCTCCCATCGCCCCTACTATGTTACCATCCATAATGCCAATTCCCACACCTTCTACCCCTCTGCAGGTGTGCCCCAGGGCTCTGTCCTCTCCCCTCTCCTCTACCTCCAGTACACGGCAGATATGCCCCAACCCCCCCCCCCCCCGCTCCAGTACACCTCTTGCAATATGATGATGACACAGCATTCCTCGCCCTCGCTCCTACCCTCCAACGGCCTCGAGGCCTTCTCCAGAATCACCTTGACCTTTTTGCTGCATGGTGTAACCAGTGGCTCCTGAAAATCAATCCTTCCAAGACCCAGGCAATCATTGTCGGTCGTACCACTCGTTCCTTCCGGCTCCTGGGTTTCCCCCTTACTGTCTGTGCCCGTCCTGTCCACCTCACCCCCACCCTCACCTACCTTGGCCTCACCATTGACCGTCGCCTCACCTGGATCCCTCATCTCTGCTCCATCCAATCCAAAGCCCACAACTGCCTCCGACTCCTAAAACTCCTCTCTGGCCGGACATGGGGGTTGCACCGCTCTACCATCTTCAACACCTACAAATCCTTAATCCGTCCCATCCTCTGTTATGCCAGTCCTGCCTGGATATCTGCCCCCCCCCCAAATTCTATAAGTCTTTCCAGATCCTTGAGCGTCATGCACTCCGCCTCGCTTTCCGTATACGCCTCCCATCCCCCATGTGGATCCTCTATGATCTCATTCCTTTCCCCCATCTGCTCCTATTCCTCAAACATATCCGCATCCTCTACACCTCCCGCTGCCTTGATCCTCCTCACCCCCTGGTTGCTCCTCTCCTCTCCCATCCCCACCCCCTGCCATGTCTTCACTGTTGTGTCCCCCCTACCCTCCATCTCTACAGCCTTCATCTCCTTTCCCAAGGTGGCTTCCATCAACTCCCCCTCTCGTATGATGCCCTCTCTCCCTCCATTTATCCCTCCTATCAACTCTGATCCTCACTCCCCCTCCTTTCTTCTGCCCTTTTCCCGGGCTCCCTCTCCCCCCCTTCCATCCTCTTTTTTCCCCACCTCCCCTCTCTCTTCCCCCTTCTCTCCCCCGAGTCATTTTGCAACTCCCTCCTCTGCCTCCTCTCATTCCCTCTCGCGTCTGCCCTGCCCCTCTCCCCCTTTATTAGTCCTCTCCCTCCTTGGTTCACCCCCCCTTTTCGTTTTTTTTCCTTCCTCCCTCCTTGTTCTTCCCCCTCCCCCAGGTCTCCCCCCCATCTGGCTTTGGCTCGGGAGTGTCATCTTTGTGCCGCCATTTTCGTGCAGTGTTTTACAGAGTGTTCCGTGTTGTGTTTTTTGGGAAGTGTTGCGAATGGCCATCATACTGTCGCTGGGTGTGCTTTTTATCTCTTGCGAACAGAAACCATACTGTCGCCATGTTTTTTTATTGTGTGTGTACTACGTTACTTGTCTGATTCCTGTGTCTTTTAATAACATTGCCAACCCTTTTTGCGTTCTGTTTTAACTTTCCGCATTTTTCCGCCATTTTACACTTTACGTCACCGTTTTATCGCCTGTTTTTCTTGTTTCTTTTCTTCTTCCGTTTTTTTTAAAAAAAAGTCTGTAGGCTGTAGAGCAGCGTACTAAGCTGCAGCCAGCCCGCCCCCTTCGGGGGAATTGAAAATTAATAAAGGAAAAAAAAACTAGAGTAAAGCCCCAGTTCTCTTCTAGATTTATATCAGTGTGGGAAGCCGCGTCGCGTTTGTCCAGTTGCAAGGAACAGCCTTGGATGCCGCATTACGTAACTCGATATGCACTTAACAATGAGTTCGCATTGGGGCAAAGTGTTAATTAAGGAACGACTTCAATGATTTTGTCTCAGTTTACGTATGTCGTATTTTCATGTGTTGCCGCAGGACAGACTTTCTACCATTACTAGCGTTGCGTTTGATGAGTATTAACAACAAGTTTTCGCGAGCATTCATTTTGAATATTTACATCGATAACGATTATTGAACAGTTTCGTTATCTAGGGATAATAGGATCCGTGCAATAGACTGTGAACAGCTCTGATAGTACAATAGCTGATATGGGTAATCATTTGTCTGGAATTTTATGCTTTATCGTTTTCAAAATGTAGTGAAAATTGTTGTAGTAAACTGCATTCTCTATGAATCCCAGACACCATCCTAAATCCTCAGAGTAATGAACTTCAATAATCAATAATTTATTTCTCCATCAGAGTGGGCACAGTGAACTCTAATTACAGGCATCACGTTTTTGCTAATCACTTTCTGGTAGCCAACATTGTAGTTAGAGGGCCTGTGTTGAGAATGGCAATACAAAAGAAATAATAATATATAATAACTTAACTTTTCCACCCGCCGCCCCACATCGTGAGAGGCTCAAATCTGCAATGGCGTCGCGGCCATCCACACTCATCAAACCTGCCTCGTAGGCAACACTAATGTGTTTAGAGGCTCAGCACCTGTAGAGACGGGGGTCGCTGGTGCAAGCGTGCCATCTCCACGGCGCTCTTATTGCATTGCACTTTGACCGCGCTTTCGATCGCGTCTAACGTGGTTTCCTGTGTGCAGCTATGGAACACATCTGACTGGGGCGACTTTTTAACATCCGCTCTGTGACCTTTCGATATGGCGCGTAAGCCGATGATGTGATGTTCTCAGCACGGACTGTTGACGAAATACGTACGGTGCTTTCATGGCTCCAACAGTATGGGGCGGTGGCAGGCAGTTCGGTCAGCTTATGGAAACCACGCGACACGGAGGTGGAACGAGACATGCCTCCAGAACAGCGTAGACTGCTGACAAACGTCCCAATGCTCAAATGTTTAGGGATGTTACTCCATCGAAAACTGCAATGTAGGGCAGCCTTTACGTCTCGTAAGGTCTTACAGCCCCTCCGCATTCAGGCTCCCCTCATCAAATATAGATCGTTGGACATTTTTCATCGAACTCAGTATGTCAGTGCGCACATGGCTTCTCAACTTAACCATTACGACGACTTATTACCGATGACAGACATGATGGCTTCCAGAATACAGGCCGCTTTCGGACACGTGGGCAACGCTGGTGTAGTTTTTACGATCCATTTTGTTACTCTTACTTCACCCCTTCACAAAGGAAGTGCTGGACTATATCGTGACAAGCACCGCTCAATGCGGTGACTCTGGCTTTCACCAACACACGATCTTCGTGGCATTCTGATAGAAGGGTGGCCGCACACACGCTGTGCGCATCCGTACCTGTTGGACATTTATTACCCTTTCTATCCCATATTAGGAGCTTTTCGTGGAACACAGCTGTATGTTGGAGTTATACCGGAGACAAGGACTCTGATAGCAAAGATCTATTACAGTGTCCTCCAACACTGAAACTCGGCTAAAGACATTGTACAACGACACCCCAAAGTCGACCGTATGCGGGTTTGGCGCGCCATCCACGCGCCCTTCCTGTCCTCTTTAGTCCGGTCGACTTGGTATGTGGTCATTAACGAGAAACTTCCGACAGGTCGAAGGCTACATGCCGTTCACCTAACTGACGATCCTGTGTGCCCCCGTTGGCCTAGTTTGTACGGACGAACACAGACCGAAACGCGGTCCCGCACGCGAGTGCTGGAAAATGATACGCCAGGTACTGGCTTTCCTCCTACGTTACCCCTTTACTTCTATTGTGCTCTTGGACCTCTTTCATCCCGACGCCGTCTGTTTCCGACAACGTGGATGAATGCATTCAACTGCGTAAAAGGAATGACGATGCACTACATGCACCGCGATGGTGACAAGGAAGTCCTCTACATGTGGCAGTACTTGGTGGACGAGTTCATCGTCTTAACGAACAGTACGCAATACTGGAATGTTTCTGCTAACTACTTATGGTCGTCGTTCATGGACCCACTGTCCTGCTGGGGTTTCCCGGGTGTGAGAAGAAGTTGAACTGCAGACACGATGTTTCCACGATCCCCATACGGTAACAGCGGCCCCAGAAACTCCTGCGGTTGATGACTCGTAATGCCGTTGAAATGACAACCGCCTGCTAGTGGCCACCTGCTTCGATAAGGTGATCCCAGGGGGATCGTTCACAATATCATTATAATTATTATCGTATGGCTGCCTTGTATTTGTTGGTTCAAAATGGTTCAAATTGCTCTGAGCACTATGGGACTTAATATCTTAGGTCATCAGTCCCCTAGAACTTAGAACTACTTAAACCTGACTAACCTAAGGACATCACACACATCCATGCCCGAGGCAGAATTCGAACCTGCGACCGTACAGTCCCGCGGTTCCGGACTGAAGCGCCTACAACCCCACGGCCACCGCGGCCGGCGTATTTGTTGGCTTAAAAAAATTGTGACGGGGCACTTCGATGGACGACGGGGGGAGATCCTGGAATTCGACCTAAGAATTCGACACCTCCCCATCTTATCTCCTGCAGCCTGCCGGACGACGTCCCATGTGGCGAGCTCTAGAAGTGTTTCTTTGTGTTGTTTCTTCCTTCCATACTCAGTAAACAACAAAAACAAAAATTCACTGTCGTAAGAAAAAGCGCTTAAGGCGACCGCTCGCGTAAAGCGGTTGTTAATTAAAAAAAAAAAAAGGTCGGTAGAGCACTGGCCTGTGAAAGACTGAGGTTCCGAGTTCGACTCTCGGTGCGGCACTCAGTTTTACTCTGCCAGGAAGTTTCATATCAGTGCAAACTCCGCCGGAGAGTGAAAATTTTATTTAGGCTTTAGAGTTAATCCTTTCGTTGTACAGTTCACGGTAACCAGATACTTCTGGCTCCAGTATGCCCATATCGACACGTGTACATGACGTTTATGTGAAGCTTGAAAATGGCCAATTGAAATATCGAAACTGATCGTCAAAATAAAATAAAATATCTTCCCAAAACTTACGGCTGTCTGTCAATTTTTCTTGGTAAGTAAAGACAGAGATGTTGTTAAGCTGCACCTCCCTGTGGTTACGTACAGTCTATTTCAAGTGCCTTTCTACACAGTATTTCCTGCAACCAAAAGTATGATGAAGAAGGTTGTATTGCTGTGTACAAACTAAGCATTAATGTGGAAAGAGGGAGAGAGAGAGAGAGAGAGAGCGTGAGGGAGGGGGAGGGGAAGAAGATTTTTTATTTTATTGTGTTTACTGGTGAAACGTAATTACATGGAAACTTAGCTTGCAACAATAAATAATCGGCGAAGAAAAGAGGCCAAACTATGTTTTTCCATGAAATAAGTAAATTACAAATGTGTGTGCTGCATACATTTTATACACATTTACATCTTTTCTATGTCATGTGTAATGCTCTTTTACATGTTGCATCTCGTACGCTTGAAGTACTTTCCTAACTCAGTGAATGTATTGTTGTCAGAGAATTCTCGTAAAGCAACACATGAGACGTTATTTGTAAACAAATGTACCTATTCATTCTTGCAAGTTTGAACATCACTTCCTCACTCCCGTCATATTTCTCGCACACTTATGTTACACGTTACCAGAAGCGTTATATAGACACTTATTGTCAGTGTGGGTACAAATGTAAAATAACTTCAGTGTATCAATACGAGGGGAATTATGCCTCTTGTAGTTGAGTGGTTTATTCCCCCTGCGTTCCTCGACAGATTTTGTAAGCCGATTAATTCTCCTGCCAATTTCCACATTGGACTTTACCGTTTGACGACGATCAAAATGCTGTCCTCTTTTTCTTTTTGCGCTTTTACGTCCAGTTTGTCCATATTAATTGTACTAGCTTCTACAGGCGTTGTTTTGTAGGCTTCAGGAAGTCTCAAAAGTTGGCTACTCCTCCCCGCAAGGTAGGCAGGTATTGTTGTTGTTGTTGTTGTGGTCTTCAGTCCTGAGACTGGTTTGATGCAGCTCTCCATGCTACTCTATCCTGTGCAAGCTTTTTCATCTCCCAGTACCTACTGCAACCTACATCCTTCTGAATCTGCTTAGTGTATTCATCTCTTGGTCTCCCTCTACGATTTTTACCCTCCACGCTGCCCTCCAATACTAAATTGGTGATCCCTTGATGCCTCAGAACATGTCCTACCAACCGATCCCTTCTTCTGGTCAAGTTGTGCCACAAACCTCTCTTCTCCCCAATCCTATTCAATACTTCCTCATTAGTTATGTGATCTACCCATCTAATCTTCAGCATTCTTCTGTAGCACCACATTTCGAAAGCTTCTATTCTCTTCTTGTCCAAACTATTTACCGTCCATGTTTCACTTCCATACATGGCTACACTCCATACAAATACTTTCAGAAATGACTTCCTGACACTTAAATCAATACTGGATGTTAACAAATTTCTCTTCTTCAGAAACGCTTTCCTTGCCATTGCCAGCCTACATTTTATATCCTCTCTACTTCGACCATCATCAGTTATTTTGCTCCCCAAATAGCAAAACTCCTTTACTACTTTAAGTGCCTCATTTCCTAATCTAATTCCCTCAGCATCACCCAACTTAATTAGACTACATTCCATTATCCTTGTTTTGCTTTTGTTGATGTTCATCTTATATCCTCCTTTCAAGACACTGTCCATTCCATTCAAATGCTCTTCCAAGTCCTTTGCTGTCTCTGACAGAATTACAATGTCATCGGCGAACCTCAAAGTTTTTATTTCTTCTCCATGAATTTTAATACCTACTCCGAATTTTTCTTTTCGTTCCTTTACTGCTTGCTCAATATACAGATTGAACAACATCGGGGAGAGGCTACAACCCTGTCTTACTCCCTTCCCAACCACTGCTTCCCTTTCAAGTCCCTCGACTCTTATAACTGCCATCTGGTTTCTGTACAAATTGTAAATAGCCTTTCGCTCCCTGTATTTTACCCTTGCCACCTTTACAATTTGAAAGAGAGTATTCCAGTCAACATTGTCAAAAGCTTTCTCTAAGTCTACAAATGCTAGAAATATGGGTTTGCCTTTCCTTAATCTTTCTTCTAAGATAAGTCGTAAGGTCAGTATTGCCTCACGTGTTCCAGTGTTTCTACGGAATCCAAACTGATCTTCCCCGAGGTTGGCTTCTACTAGTTTTTCCATTCGTCTGTAAAGAAGTCGTGTTAGTATTTTGCAGCTGTGACTTATTAAGCTGATAGTTCGGTAATTTTCACATCTTTCAACACCTGCTTTCTTTGGGATTGGAATTATTATATTCTTCTTGAAGTCTGAGGGTATTTCGCCTGTTTCATACATCTTGCTCACCAGATGGTAGAGTTTTGTCTGGACTGGCTCTCCCACGGCCGTCAGTAGTTCCAATGGAATATTGTCTACTCCGGGGGCCTTGTTTCGACTCAGGTCTTTCAGTGCTCTGTCAAACTCTTCACGCAGTATCATATCTCCCATTTCATCTTCATCTACATCCTCTTCCATTTCCATAATATTGTCCTCAAGTACATCGCCCTTGTATAGGCCCTCTATATACTCCTTCCACCTTTCTGCTTTCCCTTCTTTGCTTAGAACTGGGTTTCCATCTGAGCTCTTGATATTCATACAAGTCGTTCTCTTATCTCCAAAGGTCTCTTTAATTTTCCTGTAGGCGGTATCTATCTTACCCCTAGTGAGATAGGCCTCTACATCCTTACATTTGTCCTCTAGCCATCCCTGCTTAGCCATTTTGCACTTCCTGTCGATCTCATTTTTGAGACGTTTGTATTCCTTTTTGCCTGTTTCACTTACTGCATTTTTATATTTTCTCCTTTCATCAATTAAATTCAATATTTCTTCTGTTACCCAAGGATTTCTACTAGCCCTCGTCTTTTTACCTACTTGATCATCTGCTGCCTTCACTACTTCGTCCCTCAAAGCTACCCATTCTTCTTCTACTGTATTTATTTCCCCCATTCCTCTCAATTGCTCCCTTATGCTCTCCCTGAATCTCTGTACAACTTCTGGTTCTTTTAGTTTATCCAGGTCCCATCTCCTTAAATTCCCACCTTTTTGCAGTTTCTTCAGTTTTAATCTACAGGTCATAACCAATAGATTGTGGTCAGAGTCCACATCTGCCCCTGGAAATGTCTTACAATTTAAAACCTGGTTCCTAAATCTCTGTCTTACCATTATATAATCTATCTGATACCTTTTAGTATCTCCAGGGTTCTTCCATGTATACAACCTTCTTTCATGATTCTTAAACCAAGTGTTAGTTACGATTATGTTGTGCTCTGTGCAAAATTCGACCAGGCGGCTTCCTCTTTCATTTCTGTCCCCCAATCCATATTCACCTACTATGTTTCCTTCTCTCCCTTTTCCTACACTCGAATTCCAGTCACCCATGACTATTAAATTTTCGTCTCCCTTCACAATCTGAATAATTTCTTTTATTTCATCATACATTTCTTCAATTTCTTCGTCATCTGCAGAGCTAGTCGGCATATAAACTTGTACTACTGTAGTAGGTGTGGGCTTCGTATCTATCTTGGCCACAATAATGCGTTCACTATGCTGTTTGTAGTAGCTTACCCGCATTCCTATTTTCCTATTCATTATTAAACCTACTCCTGCATTACCCCTATTTGTTTTTGTGTTTATAACCCTGTAGTCACCTGACCAGAAGTCTTGTTCCTCCTGCCACTGAACTTCACTAATTCCCACTATAACCAACTTCAACCTATCCAATTCCCTTTTTAAATTTTCTAACCTACCTGCCCGATTAAGGGATCTGACATTCCACGCTCCGATCCGTAGAACGCCAATTTTCTTTCGCCTGATAACGACATCCTCTTGAGTAGTCCCCGCCCGGAGATCCGAATGGGGGGTAATTTTACCTCCGGAATATTTTACCCAAGAGGACGCCATCATCATGTAATCATACAGTAAAGCTGCATACCCTCGGGAAAAATTACGGCTGTAGTTTCCCCTTGCTTTCAGCCGTTCGCAGTACCAGCACAGCAAGGCGGTTTTGGTTATTGTTACAAGGCCAGATCAGTCAATCATCCAGACTGTTGCCCTTACAACTACTGAAAAGGCTGCTGCCCCTCTTCAGGAACCACACGTTTGTCTGGCCTCTCAACAGATACCCCTCCGTTGTGGTTGCACCTACGGTACGGCTATCGCTGAGGCACGCCAGCCTCCCCACCAACGGCAAGGTCCATGGTTCATGGGGGGGAGGCAGGTATAACTTTCCCAATTTCGTTAGCCTGGACACATGCTCAAAATCAGACATTACGCTCATACACAGTGTAAATTAGTGTAGATGTATTCAAGTGAACAGACTTCCACACTCAGGTTACAAAAGAGACTACAGGAGAAACTATAGAGGAACTTGATAGTAACTCGTACATTCATAAGACGGTCTATGTGTGAAGCCAACAATTATTTTCACAGTCATATTCTGGCGAAATAACTATCAAAAATCCTATGAAGTTCTGTTCTTAAAACAAGTCAGTGTAATGGTCCAAATCTTGCATTCAGTCCTCTGTTGATCCGTCAGGTTTCGAAACTTAAGACTCTGACAGAATGTAGAAATAACAAATTCGTCATTTAGAACTTATTTACGCAGGAGGCTACTGCTGCACCAGTACCTAAAGGCTGCAAAGAATCATAAATGAGAGATGTTTCCAGTTAATAACAACAATAGTACGAAAAACCAAACATCATAAAAAATAAAGGAAAAGAAAAGACGAAGAACTGCTTCCGTAGGCCCCCTTAACTATATTGTTAAAAGGGCGCTCGTCTTTGCAAAATAGATAGAAGATTTAACGAGCAGAGTTCCAGACCAAAATTACTTACCTGATGTCCGTCCATTACAGAATCCTAGATGAGTATGTGAGTACCTATAAGTTGGTTATCGCATGCTGAAGTGGGTTAATGTTAAACTTAATAAAGGTTTCAATTAATTTGTTGTTTAAGATATGTGACCATAGCTCAGTCAGTCGCTTCACCCTTTTAACCCTGATGGCCCAGTACTCCGTGACAATGTATAACACACTACATACTAGTATAACCCTGAGAGAGAAGAAAAATTATCCATGTAACGACTACATTATTTCAATACTGTTGTGAATAATGAGCAGTAGGTACAGAAGATTTAAAAAATGTAGTAAACTAAAGGGAATTTTTATGAAGAACTTCACGTTGAACCCCCAGGTCTCAAAAAATAAGTTATTTCATAACTACGAAATAAAATATTGACTCTGTTATCGAGAGAATATGTAAACCAGAAAACAGCCCATTATCAGAAGTTACAATTTAAACGTTGAGTAATAATGACTGGTTCTACTTGTGTAAGCGCCAGGAATTCGTTTACTGGTATCTGAAGATGTCCAGTTATTAGTCGAAACGAATTTAAATTGTCGTGAAAGCGTTAACTGACTGTTCAACAGCCAGCCGGGGTGGCCCAGCGGTTCTAGGCGCTACAGTCTGGTACCGCGCGACCGCTACGGTCGCAGGTTCGAATCCTGCCTCGGGTATGGATGTGTGTGATGTCCTTAGGTTATTTAGGTTTAAGTAGTGCTAAGTCCTAGGGGACTGTTGACCTCAGAAGTTAAGTCCCATAGTGCTCAGAGCCTTTTGAACCATTTGACTGTTCAACACAAATATGTTTTTACAAAAACTTTGTTTATATATTACTGAGTGTATCATATATGGTTAATGACAAATAACACGAGGGGCGTTCAGTAAGTAAAGCAACACTATTTTTTCTGAAGTCAGGACGGCGTTATTCAGGATTACAATGCACCGTGTTATTCCGCACTCTTTTAGCTACGAAACCCTATTTTGCAACAAAATCTCAATTCAGTGCGACGGCTTTAAGCCACTTCACTCGGAGCGCCTGTTTGCGCGCATGGTACCACACTATTCGTCGAGCCGGAGCGAACGTCTTCCTGCATCAAGAATCTCCCCATCACCCACGTATTGCTTCCCGTGGTGTACATCCTTCACTGGCCAAACAGATGAAAGTCAGAAGGTGAGAGATCAGGGCTTTGGGATGTATGAGGAAGAACACTCCTATGAGGTTATGTGGGCTCCTCTCGGGTGCGCGGGCTTATATGAGGCCTTCCATTGTCATAACGAAGATGTGCTTTTGTATTACTGTGGCGACGAACATGTTGAAGTTTTCTCTTCAGTTTCCTGATGGTAGCACAATCAACTTCAGATCTGATCATTTGCGCCATGAGGGAGGACATGAAACATAATAACCCTTTTCAGAGTCCCAGAAGGCCGTCACTATGACTTCATCGGCTGAGGGTGCGTCTTTAAAAATTTTCTTCGGACAGCCTGTGTGTCGTTCCTCCATGGATTTCTGTTTTGTTTCCGATTCGAAGTGAAGAACCCATGTTGTCTGACAAAATATTTTCACGGGCAGCCCTGTAATGCGCGAGCAAATCCGCATAAATGCTCTTTATAGTCACCTGTCATGCGGTAAGGAACGCAGGGGGCGCACATGTTAGAGTACTCAAAATGGTGGACTAGTGTGTCAGTACTATCAACAGAGACGTCCAGCTGTGCAGCAAGGTGTTTGATTGTGATCCGTCCATCATGTCGAATGAGAGTGTCCCCAAATTTCAAAACTGAAGGAGTCACACTTGCGTGCAGCCGGCCGGTAGGCGGGAAATCGGAAGGTTTGCGCGACCTCGTTGCGATGATGATAGACTCCTCGCCCAACGACTCACCATACTTTTGTTCGTTGCCAACTCCGCAAACATCATGCAACCAGCTATGAATATCTGCGATTCTCTGGTTATCAGCCAAAAGAAACAAATGGCGGCTCTGTGCTTGGAATGCACCGCCGTTGCAGACGCCATTTTCTAGGCGACGTTTAGCGCCGCCACATATCGCAACTTCATGGAACTATAGGTCCTGAAGCGGAAATACACTACTGGCGATTAAAATTGCTACGCCACGAAGATGACCTGCTACAGACGCGAAATTTAACCGACAGGAAGAAGATGCTGTGATACGCAAATGATTAACTATTCAGAGCATTCATACATGGCTGGCGCCGGTGGCGACACCTACAACGTGCTAACACGAGGAAAGTTTCCAACTGATTTCTCATACACAAACAGCAGTTGACGGGCGTTGCCTGCTGAAACGTTGTTGTGATACCTTGTGTAAGGAGGAGAAATGCGTACCATCACGTTTCCGACTTTGATAAAGGTCGGATTGTAGCCTATCGCGATTGCGGTTTATCGTATCGCGAAATTGCTGATCGCGTTGGTCGATATCCAATGACTGTTAGCAGAATATGGAATAGATGGGTTCAGAAGGGTAATACGGAACGCCGTGCTGGATCCCAAAGGCCTCGTATCACTAGCAGTCGTCATGACAGGCATCTTATTCGCATGGCTGTAACGTATCGTGCAGCCACGTCTCGATCCCTACGTCAACAGATGGGAACGTTTGCAAGACAACAACCATCTGCACGAGCAGTTCGACGACGTTTGCAGCAGCATGTACTATCAGCTCGGAGACCACGGCTGCGGTTAACGTTGACGCTGCATCACAGACAGGAGCGCCTGTGATGGTGTACTCAACGACGAACCTGGGTGCACGAATGGCAAAATGTTATTTTTTTTTTTCGGGTGAATCCAGGTTCTGTTTACAGCATCATGATGGACGCATCTGCGTTTGGCGACATCGCGGTGAACGCACATTGCAAGCGTGTATTCGTCATCGCCATATTGGCGTATCACCCGGCGTGACGGTATGGGGTGCCATTGGTTACTCGTCTCGGTCACCTGTTGTTCGCATTGACGGTACTTTGAACACTGGATGTTACATTTCAGATGTGTTACGACCCGTGGCTCTACCCCTCATTCGATCCCTGTGAAACCCTAAATTTCAGTAGGATAATGCACGACCGCATGTTGCAGGTCCTGTACGGGCCTTTCTGGATACAGAAAATGTTCGACTGCTGCCTTGGCCAGCACATT
The DNA here is from genome assembly GCF_023864345.2 of Schistocerca serialis cubense. Taxonomy (NCBI): domain Eukaryota; kingdom Metazoa; phylum Arthropoda; class Insecta; order Orthoptera; family Acrididae; genus Schistocerca; species Schistocerca serialis. Next base: position 399,272,442 of record NC_064645.1, read on the forward strand.
CTCCAAATCTCTCACCAACTGAAAACGTCTGGTCAATGGTGGCCGAGCAATTGACTCGTCACAATACACTAGTTACTACACTTAATGAACTGTGGTATTGTGTTGAAGCTGCATGTGCAGCTGTACGCCTGCCGGTGTGGCCGAGCGGTTCTAGGCGTTTCAGTCTGGAACCGCGCGACCGCTACGTTCGCAGCTTCGAATCTTGCTCCGGGCATGGATGTGTGTGATTTCCAGCTTTAAGTAGTTCTAAGTTCTAGGGGACTGATGACCTCAGATGTTAAGTCCCACAGTGCTCTGAGCCATTTGAACCATTTTGCAGCTGTACCTGTACACGCCATCCAAGCTCTGTTTGACTCAATGCCCAGGCGTATCAAGGCCGTTATTACGGCCAGATGTGGTTGTTCTGTGTACTGATGTCTCAGGATCTATTCATCCAAATTGCTTGAAAATGTAATCACATGTCAGTTCTAGAATAATATATTTGTCCAATGAATACCCGTTTGTCATCTGTATTTCTTCTTGCTGCAGCAGTTTTAATGGCCAGTAGTGTATAACACACTATATACTCGTATAACCCAGAGAGAGGAGAAAAAATATCCATGTAATGACTACATTATTTCAATACTATTGTGAATCATGAGCAGTAGGTACAGAAGACTGAAAAGAAATGTAGTAAACTAAGGAAATTTTTATGAAGAACTTCGCGTTGACGTTTCAAAAAAATAAGTTATTTCATAACTACGAAATTAAAAATTAACTCTATTATTGACAGAATACATAAACCAGAAAACAGCCCATTATTAGAAGTTACAATTGAGACGTTGAGTAATTACGCCTGGTTCTACATTTATAAGTGCCAGGAATTAGTTTACTGGTATCTGAAGATGTCCAGTTATTAGTCGAAACGAATTTAAATTCTTGTTAAAACGTTAACTGAGTGTGTGGGGCGGCGGTTGGAATTATTTTAAATGCTGTCGTATAAAATGTTTGTAGAATGTAAAACCAGTTCCTATTATTTAGAATCTTATTTATGCTGTCTTTCGCCGTTCTCAACACTGGCTCTCTAACTACAATATTGGCAACCAGAAAGTGATTAGCAAAACGTGAAGCCTGTAATTAGAATTCCTAGTGCCCACTTCATCTGAGAATACACTTATAGTTACAGCTTATAGCTCTGATGAATTTGGAGATTATCTGGGATTTATAATCAAAAACGGTCGTGAAAAAACGTTCTGTATTCTGATAGTAACAGATGAAAACAAAAGAATCCACACAATCTAACTAACAGAGCAGTTCAGAGTCTAATGCACTGATGCAACTATAAATGTCCAAATTAAATGTTTAAGTGAATCTCGCCATAATTTGATGATTAGGTTCATCAAACGCCCCGCTAAATAATGGTAGAATGTTTGTCCCGCGGCGGCACGTGAAAATACGACAATACGCAAACTGAAGATTGATAATTATAGTCATCTCAGAATTAACACTTCACTCGACAATGATTTCATGGTTACGCGTATCTCGAGTAACTTAATACGGCATCCGAGGCTGTTTGTAGCAATGATACCGACGCGACGCGACTCCCGACCCAGATGGCGTGCTATTCAGCGTCTAGAGAGAACTGGGGCCTTGCTTCCTCGCGCAGCGTTCTTATATATAAAGCCGCGGTGCGGACGGCTAAGGGAACGCCTGATCAAATCGGCTCTCCCAACTAGCCGCTGGGCTAGTAATGCACCACATTAAGTTATTGAATAAATCATAGCTTCTTTTGCTGATGGCCGATGAAGCTCTCAATTTAAATCTGCATTCAGCACACAGGTAAGTAATCTTAATAAAAGTTTGACGTGGCTAAGTTAAATCTTTTGGGCGAGAGAATTATTTTAATTACACTGTATGCAGTAGACGAGCTCTGAACTGGCCCTTTGGAGATACGCTATCGCTATAGTTTTATAGTCATTTAAATGAAACTTCTCACATCTTTATGGTTATAGCGGATCTCCATTCTACTTATATATAAACATCCTACCCTTATTTATTAGCCTACTTAGTCTACCTTGCTTCCTTAATTTTTAAGACAGAAACCAAAAAATCATGAATTTCAACTAAAACTTAAATTGTGAGATCCAGAAGACTGTTTATATTAAGTATTTATGAAAAAGGAATCTAAATATAAATTTTTAACTCGCTAGCTCTTTTCAGTTGCGCCAATGATTTTTACAGAAAAACGTCCAAATTTCGAAAATAGTTGAAGTTATTGAACTGTTATTCAACACATATTAATTTAGTATTACTCCTGACATGCTAGAAACATTTTAGGTTATTTACTTGATTTTTAAAGTATTGCGCAACATTTATGACGTCAGAGCTAGTTACAGCGGACTGGCTGGCACACAATGGAAAGACTGATGTGCATTTATTACGGCGTGAGTAGGCTGCTTCCCTACAACTGCTCAACACAAATATGTATTTACACAGATTTTGTTTATATATTACTGAGTGTGTCATATCCAGTTAATGAGAAACAAACGTGACAGGTGTTCAGTAAGTAAAGCAACGTGCATCCCTTTTTCTTCTGAAGGCAGGACGGCTTTATGCAGGATTATAATGCACCGTGTATTCCACACTGTTTTGGATACGAAAGCCTGTTTTGCAAAATAACCTCAATTCAGTGCGACGGCTTTAAGCCACTTCACTCGGAGGGTCTGTTTGTTCTCATGGTACCACACTATTCGTGGAGTCGGAGCCAACGTCTTCCTGCATCAAGAATCTCCCCATCACCCACGTATTGCTTCCCGTGGAGTACATCCTTCATTGGACGAAACAGAGGGATGTCGGAAGGTGAGAGATCCCGGGTGTAGGATGGATGAGGAAGAACACTCCTGTGAGGTTATGCGGGCTCTTCTCGGGTGCATGGACTTACGTGAGGCCTTCCATTGTCATAACGAAGATGCGCGTTTGCATTATTGTCTCGACAAACATGTTGAAGTTGTTTCTTCAGTTTCCTGATGGTAGCACAATACACTTCAGATCTTATGATTTGCCCCATGAGGGAGTTTATGAAGCATAATAACCCTTTCGGAGTCCCAGTAGGCCGTCGCTATAACTTCATCGGCTGAGGTTGCGGCTTTAAACATTTTCTTCGGACAGGGTGTGTGTCGCCCTTCAATGGATTTCCGTTTTGTTTCCGATTCGAAGTGACGAACCCCTGTGACGATATTTTACAAAATATTTTCACGGGCAGCCTTGTAAGCCGCAAGCAGATCTGCATAAATGCTGTCTGTGGTCAAGTGTCATGCGGTAAGGAACGCAGGGGGCACACACGTTTGAGTACTCGAAGTGGTGGACCAGTGTGTCAGTACTATCAACAGAGACGTCCAGTTGTGCAGCGAAGTGTTTGACTGCATTCCGTCGATCATCTCGAATGAGTGTGTCCCCACATTCTATAACTGAAGTAGTCACAGTTCGGTGTGGCAGGCCGGTAGGCGAGAGATTGGAAAGTTTGCGCAACCTTGTTGCGATGATGATAGACGCCTCGCCCAACGACTCAACGTGCTTTTGTTCCTTGCCAACTCCGCAAAAATTCAGCAAGCGCCTACGAATATCTGCGATTCTCTGGTTATCCGCCAAAAGAAACAAATGGCGGCTCTGAGCTTAGAATGCATCTCCGTTGCAGACGACACTGTTTTCTAGGCTACGTATAGCGCCATGCCTGTCGCAGCTTCATGGAACAATAGGGACTGAAGCGGAAATACTCCACAAGGTCCCGCAAAAAGTTCTGCATTTTTTAAACTGAAATCGGCCGAGCATAAAAATATGATGCATTTCTTATTGAACACCCCTCGTTATAAAGTACAGTAGAGATTGAAAGAGAAACACAGGTAGGCACAGAGACTTGTGCCTATGGTATCATCGCCACGTGTCCGACGCCTTTGAATGCCGCGCGCAACCTTCCCTCGTTGGTACTACAGTGACCAGCGCCACTCAGGTCGCCCTCTGCCGACTGCCACGAGGGACGGCCGGACCCAGCTACACGGAGGTCGGTTGCAACCGGGCAGCGAGACGGAGGAGCGGAGCCTCGGACTGCGTCAACCTGCTACACGACGTGTTGCGGACAGAGGATGCCTTTGGTTGGTATCGGTGACACCGAAGATAGTACCGATCATTAACCTTTTTGAGTTATAGTGAGCTGTGGTGATTGGAATGGTCGTTGCCCAGGGTTCTGAATACCGGGCGTGTTCTATGTGGCTCAGAGGACTCTGCGGGACGGGTAGTTCGGAAACTTATCATGCTATTCATACGTAATGCATTTAGATCGTTATTTTCGTGTCCTGTCCAGAGACAAATTTTGATAGTTGTTTCCTTTTAACAGTTTGCATTGAGCGAGGATAGACGAATGAGGAACTGCAGTAATTTTGACAGGATGAGTGTATGTGTTATATTCACTTATGATTGTAAGGTTTTCTTGGTAAAGATTAAGCATTAAAACTTCATTGTAAAGTTTCTTTGACATATTGTTTTAAATCAATTATTTGGTGTTTTTTTATGTTTGGATGGTCATTACATTAAAATTATGCTTAGAACTGTTGTATTATCCCTACCTCCTCAGCTTCAGCCCTTCCACTTAATGCTCTGCAACTAAACTGATTGACTGAATGAAAACATAACTCTATGGCAATTTCTGCATTAAAGAAATAAAATATGATACTGCCTTTCTGGAATTTTGTTATCTCTACGATTCAGTCACGAGAACAAGAACCTATTACAGGATGATATTTATATACAACATTGTGAATAAAAACTATTTTCGATACCATTCCATGTAATGGGACGAATGACTTTCAGACGGGCTATAAGAATTAATCTTGAACGAACATGTCCTTATCATCTGAATCTAAAATCGTGAATCTCGCTCGAACTAGGGAGTAGAGCGTTTCGAGAACTCCAGTACAATATCGAGAAAACGGATTATTTATCATTCCCGTCGTAGAGCATTAACTCAGCCGTGTGGCTGATAATTGGGCTGCGGAAGCGAGAGGGAAAGAGAGAAGGTGGTTAAGACACGGAATAAATGGCGGACAAGGAATTTGCGCAGTTGGACGTAAAGCCATAATGACAGGCAGGGAGACTCGGCGGGTTCGGGCAGATATTTCGCCAAGTTCAGCTCCCCTGGCGTAAATAAGACGAGGCGGCGGTCATTAGGAACAAAGGCATTTAGGGTGGAAATCGACGAATCGCGCGGCCAAGGAGAGGCGAGGCGGTCGTCGGCGGCTAGGGCTTCTTAGAGATAAATATTTCCGGAAGAGCTTATGCAGAATTGGATTACGTCTTTTTCTTAAGCTGCCAAGGTCGTAAAGTTGGCCAGATGCGTGCTTATTAATACCGCAGTCTGTCGCCTAATTACGTACGGCGTCCTATAACTCCCTCTTTCTCCCTTTATAGCTTCCATAACTGCTTTTGCACGATTAAATACTCTTCCCAAAGCCTTTATTGTGTGAAATATAGTATACTATGGGTAGCGATTCTTCTACAAGTGGCTAAGTGCGTAATAGTCACTGTGTCGAAATTTATAGTGCACAAACATTTACCCGCGGCTGTTCTCGCATTTAAATAACATCTTTTTTCCGCGAACCGTTTCTGATGAAATAAACTCTATTCGTCGTCCAAAGCTATGCTCGAGATACCTGCGAAAACTCAATAAAAATTCATATAGTAGTTTTCGCGAAGCCCGTTGAAACAGACAAGCAGACACTATAGTTTTACAATTTTATTATTGATCTATTAGGTTGGTGCAGAAGTTCGTAGCATTTTCGTTTTGCATGTTAGTATTCCGTTTGCTGTGGGCTTATTTATCCATTGCTATTTTTTATCTGTAATTCATTTTCCTGTTTCAGTTTGAATATTGCCATTTTGTTGTCATTTGGAGATAGTGAGTGCAGCTGTGGACGCGGGAAAATCGAGTGCCAATCGAAGGAATCGAAACATTTCCGACACATTCCTCTGCTTAAATTCAGTAGAGGGGTGACAGCAGAGGAGGCTGCCAGAAACATATGTGCCATGTATGGAAGTAATGACACTGGACAGAGCACGGTAAGAAAATGGTGTTCTCGTTTCAGTGATAATCGTTTTAATGTTACTGACTCTCCACGTTCAAGAAGACATTCGGGGTTTGATGGAAATAGTTTAAACGCATTAATGTGTCATGATTTAAGACAGTGTACTCGAGAATTGGTCATTCCACCACAGTCGACATTTTCATGCGATGGAGAAGGTACAGAAGTCTGGTGCATGGGTATCGCATGCTCTGAACCAAAATCACAAAAATCAACTATCCTGTATGGTTTCTGGTGACGTCAAATGGTGTCTTTATGCTAACATGAGGAAAAGGAAGGAAAGATTAAGCACAAACAAAGCAGCAAATCCACATAGGAGACCTGCGCGCATACAAAGACAATGTTATGCATTCGGTGGTGCGGCGGCGGTGTGGTGCCTTCGAATTCTTCCCCCGACGTGTACCCATCGCTGCCGACAATTATCAACAACTGAGGCGCCTCGCAGTGGCAATCCAAGAACAACGACCAGGAAGACTGCGTACAGTGATGTTACTCCATCATAACACCCGTCCGCATTCTGATAGACGACGAAAAACACTATTTACGAGCTGGGTTGGGAAGTCAGTTCACGTCCAGCTTATTCACCTGATCTCTCGCCCTCAAATTTTCATCTTGTCCGCTCTCTATCGAATAACCTTCAGGGATCTTTGATTTTGGATGAAAATTAGCTCCGAACATGACTCTACGAGTTCTTCGCCTCAAAGCCACGTCATTCCTACAGTCGCGGAAGCGAAAAATTACCGTAGCGTTGCAAACGTTGTAAATAGTGAAGCAGAATATACAATAGAGTCCAAAATTAAAGCAGTAAACCATTATTTTCCCGGCTTGTGTCCTATTCACCATATAATCGTACAAACTGTCAACAAATGTCCTTACGATCGTGTCCTGCACGGAAGATAGCATTCACCACGACAGCGATGACGTCAGGGCACCTATTAAACCGGATAGTGTTTGCCGGGTAGTCCCATATCCACAATCGCTGTGTACACAGCCGCAGACGGTGCAGTACGGCAGAGAAAGGCGCCTACCAGGCCCCTGCGGTGGAGGGCCATGGGAAGAATGGAAGCAGGACACTCGCAAACTGATCTGACCCTATGGCTTAATGTGAATCGTTCTGTTGCTTTTCGGGTTCAAAATGGTTCAAATGGCTCTGAGCATTATGGGACTTAACATCTGAGGTCATCAGTCCCCTAGAACTTAGAGCTACTTAAACCTAACTAACCTCAGGACATCACACACATCCATGCCCGAGGCAGGATTCGTACCTGCGACCGTAGCAGTCGCGCGGTTCCGGACTCAAGCACTTAGAACCGCTCGGCCACCACGGCCGGCTGCTTTTCGGCTGTGGAGACAGTTTACAGAGATTGAAAATATCCAAGAGACTAGGGCGGGGCCAACCACGTGTGACATCGGGAAGAAAGAACTGTTATTTGGCTGTAAGGGACCAACGGAATCGCCTTACTACTTCACAGCAACTGGCATCTGACCTCGCAACATTTGCTAGACGTGTTGTAGGGAGGCAAACGGTGTACAGAAGACTTCGGCAGGGACTGGCCTTCATTGCCGGAGCCGTGCTGTATGTCTACCTCTGATGCGTCTTCACAGAGGAGTAGAGCCGTGACCATGCAACCTGCACGGTTGAACAGTGGGCCAACGTCCTTTCTACAGATGAGCCCCAGTTTGGTGTGGGCAATGATTCTCGACGGATCCGGGTCTGGAGGGAGCGCGGTACACGAGTTCGGGACTCAAACATAGCGGAAAGAGACTGATATCGAGGATGATCCACAATAGTGTGGGCAGGGATTATGTTGACAACTCGAACACCTCTTCAAGAAATTTTACCGTTAAATTGGCAAGGTTTAACTGCTGTCAGACATCGTGAAGAGATCTTGGGATCCGCATCCCCAGCCGTCTTCGGACACTGAAGACCAGGTGCACAAGCAACGACCGCAAAAGTGACGTCGGAAACGGCAGATAGCCCCTTCTGACACCTGCAGAGTGCAGTCTCAAGACGATGAGGATCACAACTTTCAAGATGTTCTCCCAATGGACGATTGCGTAGTGGAAGCACCGGCCTGTCCCCTGTCGGATGAACAACTACCTTTGCATGCACCAGGCGCTGTACCTATGGACCTGGAACAGCAGCTGAGCCAGCACCACTCTTCCACCGCGACGTGACCCCGGCTTCGGACTCCACGGGTACTGCACTGGACTCACATCATCCATGCACTATTTCGTAGTCTGACGATGTAGACGACGAAACACCCACCGCTGTGGCAGTGGCGAATGTTGTTGCTCCAACCCACGACAGCTAATCGACAGGGTTACTGGATGAGGATGTGCAGCGTGCTGGGACAATGTTCGTGTTCACTGCTGCTCGTCATGCCTCCACGAGGGTCCCAGTAGTCCCAATTCCACGACAATCTTACAGGATTGGCTCTGTCAATCTCAACACCATTGGCATCTCTGTCAAACTACCGTTGCTCCTTGAAATGCTGAGGGCATCGGACCTGGATTTTGCCTTTTTGCTGGAAGTTCGCGTAGCGACGTTTCCCAATATCTATGGCTATGTTTCTTACCTCACGCTGTGTGCTGACGGTGGCTGTGGGACGGCTATTCTTTTAAAGGAAGACACTGATATAGACGACTTGACTTACCTACCATCGGCTAGGGGTATTGCTGTGACTTTCCACTGTGTCCGAATCATCAATGTTTACGCTCTCTCGGACACGGCCGGGAGACGGGAACGGTCACCATTCTAATCAGAACAGGTCGCTCCTTTGTTTGTGGGCCGCCACGACCATATTATTCTTGGCGGCGACTACATTTGTGTGTTATCCCAGAAGGACCAACATCCTCATTTCACCACAAGCCAGGAAGTCAAGCTGCTTTTGCATGAACTGAAACTCACCGATAGTTGGGTCCGCGTGCATGGTGATCGACCTCGATATGCGTGTGTCACCAGCAATTAAGCTAGCCGTCTTGACAGTGTCTACGTTTCCCAAGGAATCGTAACTGACACGCTTGACGCCTAGTTATGGCCTACCGCCTTCTCTGACCATATCTCCTACATTTGCACTGTTTCGATCCAGAGGCAGAAGGTGTGGCGTGGTTGAGGCCTGTGAAAGCTGAATCTCACCCATCTCAAGGATCAGGAATGATGACAGGTCATAGAGACGAAGTGGAACAAGTGTTTGACGCCTTCCAGCGTATACTTCAACACTCCGGTGGTGGCTCGACTGTACCAAGCCTGCTTTAAGTAGTTCGATGATGAATTGCGGTCGCGACAAAATGCTGTGGCAAAGACATACCATGCAATACTATTTCACAATTCTCCGCGAACTCTCCAACCATGCCCACTCCGTTCAACGACGGCTTGAAATTCAACGGATTAAGGCGAGGATAATTTCACTTATGCGTCACCGCCTTGAAGGTACAATAGTACGCGCAAGATGCCACGATTGTGTACTAGGAGAAGCCCCGTCCATGCATCATATTATCCGAGAGAAGCAGCGGCGTCGGAGAAAGCTGGTCAACACCCTCGACATTCTAGACAGTCGCCGATTGATATTCCAGAATGATACCGTAAACGCCTTTGTGGATCACTACAAGCAGTTCTATGTAGCAGAAGACAAGAACATGGTGGTAACGACTGATGTCCTCCGTTCCCTGACAGATAGCCTTAACGGGGCTGCTGTGAAGATTCGCACAGAGAAAATTACGGCTGATGACGTCGCTGATGCTCTTCATAAGGGGGCGGCGAACAAAGCCCCAAGTCCCGACCGTTTTCCGCTGGAGTTTTACCACACATTCCACGACAGCATGGGCCCATGCTGAACTGCGGCGATGTGTGAAGAACTGATGAATCCTGACCTTTCCCTCCGACCCGAATTCGTAAAAGGCTTGCTTATCCTGGTCCCCAAGCCACCGGGAGGTCGGGGAGTTGGACATTATCGGCCGGTCACCATGCTGAGTTGTGACTTCAAGATTTTTATCCGGATTCTTGCCGCTCGTCTTCGGCGCGTCGTCCCTCAAGTCATTTCTCAGGATCAAAAGTGCTTTGGTGGTGACGCTAACAGTCAGACGGCACTCAGCAACTACCGTGACGTCATAGCCGCAGCCTGCAAACACTAGCACCATTACAGACTGCCATTGGTTTTCCCCACTCTCCTACGCGGTCATTGCCACTGATATTCCTTTCGACTGGCGGTCTGCGCCATTCCGCCCTGTCAGCGGATTGCTGCTGTCTATGTTCAGTGTTCCCGTCTCTGTTATTATATCTATTTCCAACAGGACCCCTCGCCCTCGGTATCTGCCTCTGTAATTACTAGATCTTTGCACTCCTACTCTATCTACATTTACCTCAACTCTGTTTTCATTTTGCCTAACAGGAGGCCTACAATCCCTTCTACCATTCTCCTCCCCTTTTAAAATATTTTGTACTCTCTCAAGACAATGAATAGATTTATCAGTATCACCCCTAGGTACCGAGATAATTTTATTACGCCAGTACAAAGGCAACTTATTCTCTATTCCCATAATGATCTGTACTGTCTCCACTTTAGAGCTCAAATACGACGAAGTTGTTAGCCATTTTTGTACAAATCAGAATTTGTTTAAAACTTCCATCTGTTTTCGTTTACACCAATATTTCTCGAACAATGCCTGTTTAAAATCCTCTATCTTCTCATATTTACCTACTGCCAAGTTTCCCCAAACTCTAGCTTCCCCCATCAAAATTGATGTAATGAAACCAATTTTTTGTTTATCATTCCATAATTTAGGCAAGACGTCTTCAAAACCCCCTAAAATTCTATAAGATGTACATTTTATCTTGTTTCGAATCGCAAAAACCGCCGATGTGTCACATATGCAATTTCTGAAGATTGTTCCACACCATTAGATATTATATATCCAATGTTGTTACTAACACTTTGTTGTGCTCTTTTTAGTCTACCACCATGGTTATGCAGTTGTTCGTCTACAGCTGTACTAAACTGATTTATGTTAGTTTCCAGGTTAGTAAATTTAGCTACCACTTGCACACAGAGTTTCGCATACACATCCTTTCCTTCCTTGATTTGATTTTCCATTATAGTGTGACTATCCTCACATAGTTTTCCCACAATATTTACTTGTTCCTGGGTTATTTAAATCTGTATTTGCTTGTTCCTTTAACTGTTAGCTGTCATCAGCAGATTGCTTAATCTGAGATGTCAATTAATTTTTTACTGTTACAACAGCATTATTAAATTCTTGTTTTACTTTACTAATCTCACTTTTTATACTGTCGCTAAATAAAATCATATCGTTTTTCCATGAATCTCTTTAGAATTTTTTTCCCCCATTCTGGATTCCATTCCTACAGACATGTTAGTAAAACCTTGACTAACCTCAGAATGCAACCCATTCATTTTTGTGTCAATATCGGAACCCATTCCCTTCATATTTTTCAAAATATTCTCTAATATTTCTGAAACACTTTATTTCTGCTCACAAGCAGTCGACAATGGTTCCTGCTTTATCTCTGTAACAGTAACATGTATAAACTTAACATTAACCTGAGGTGCTTCTTCACTTTTTGCCTCCTGAATAGGAATAGGTATGGAGTTTCCAACCCTCGATTCCCTTTTTAGCCTTTGAACACGAAACGGTGTAAACCTGACACCGGTTTCCACCGTGTTCTGTTCATTTTCTGTCCCATAATTAGCATACACTGAATCTAGCAAGCCACTATCATTTGCTTGTGATGTATCACAATTAAATCCACCAGCCACTGCATCATCTGCATATATTACTTCATCAAAATTTACCCCCACATTCTCGTCTTCTATAGCATGGTTATTATTTTCCGCCATGTTCACAAGTTTCTTTGCACGCACAAACACACACACACACACACACACACACACACACACACACACACACACACACCAAACGAAGTAGAATACAACTTAGATTTTCTCGATCGGTGTCAGCACAGTGAGATGTTACAGCGGATCCTTTCGCCAAACTCTGCCCCGGCAGATGTATTTTCCGGGTCCACACTCGGTCCATTGCTGCCATCTGCCGCAAACTCCCGGCTGCTGTTGCTCGTTGTCGCGCGATGTTCAGCTGCTGCCGACGTCGTCAGCCGCCTTCTCCACCGCTTGTTCTAGTCGCTAAATCTTCCACTTCGCTATTGCTGCCCATTCTGATTAAAGTTTATTTATGAACGGGTGGGTCTATCTTTTATCGGGTTAGCTACACTGCTACTTTTAAAATTCGCATTCATTTGAACTTCACATTTCCCGGCAGATGCACCAACTGCGGTGGGGCTGGGTAGGTCGTCTGCATTTTCTTTTTCACTTATTGAATGTCCACCTACCTCGGTATGCTTCTTTCCGATGTCCCTCCACTCTGTAGTAGCAGATACGTGCTAGGCAGTGTAAAGCAGCGTTGATGAAACCACTGCCTAATACCTACGACACCGAGGCCGCGTAATTCGAGTTGAAAGTCAGTTCCTAATAGCTCATTTTTTTTAAAATCGGGCGTTGGGAGGATGAAGATTAGATGGAATCTACTTGTTATTCGTATGGAAACACATGAGACGGCTGTCAAGTCCGTATTTACTATGGTAATACTCTATCATTCAAAGTTCACTATCTGTACAACATAGTTTCACTCGCGGCCAGAATTTTTCCAAGTCCGACCCGCCTAATTTTCACGTTCTAACAGTCGCAGACCCACAACTATTCGCGAGTTAAACATTCTGTCATTTCAGTGGTCTTCTTAGTAAAAAGTGCTCGCCATAGTATTCCGTACAGAGAAGGAGACTTGCCACACGGAATTTTTACTATGACTAGAAAGTTCACACGCTCATAACTCTCAAACTATTCAATTTAGAAACACAAACTTTCGTTGAAATGTTCTTAACTCCAGTCGCTTCAATCACGACGGGTTCGAACCGCAATTAGCACACTATTTGTTTATTTTCCAGAGTATTTTGATGGAGCTATCTAACATGGTGTTATCCATAGGCCGGTTAGCAAGCGACTATCTCGAACTATTCTACTCACTGCCCACTCCACTATATTTGCCCGGAACAGCTTAATTCTGATTGGCTGTTGATCTAAACGACCAATCAGGACGTTTCTTCCAGAGCATACTCGAGGCAAACCTTGTATCATCCAATCAATAATCTGATACTAATTAACATCATTAAAACTTCTAGTATATTGTTTAATCAAAATAAGCGAAGTAAGAATTATTCTCCAAATTGAGAAATAAACTTATTCCGCCTCTAACTTTCATTCTCGCTGCTTTTGTACAAAAGCGCACACCGACATATATCATCTGCATCATGGTTGCACCATAACTTTCCCATGGTCTGTTTGTACAAGGTTTTATGAAAAATGACATATTAAGTTTTCACATATATCCCACATACACTCTCTCAATCATTCTCACGCACTCACAAAGCAAAATATAATCAAATAATAATTTTGAGCAATTTTTGTATTACTAAAGTTTTAGAAAGAAAATTCTAATTAATTGACTTTATGCACTGATATCTTTGTAATGGCTTCAGATGGTAATGAAAGTCAATTTGTTATTGTACCTAATTGGGTTTTAAAACATAAGCGTCGGTTTTAGGACTTTTAGGTGATTTTCATAATCTCCGGAACTATAATAAATAAAAATCTGAAATTTTGATAGCATCATTCCATTAATAACAAAAGGCTTTGTACTAAATGGTAACAAAATCTAATAATAACTAAATGGATTATTTAGATTCGTAGAGGTTATGAATTTTCGTGGCGACTGAATGTTACTCTATGCAGTTCTCTCGGCAGGCAGCGTCAGCTACGCTGTGAGCAAAGCGAAAAAAAACTTAGTCGTCCTGCAGCCACCGTACCAAACGGGTGCGTGCCTTACTGCAACGAATGTCATCTCGTAATAACTCGCTACGTTACAGCGCCCATTGCAGTAGTCCATATTTCTTCCTCTCTATCACATGTCAGGACCTTTTTCATCACACACAGTTACATCCATGCCGATTTGCCTTGTACCAGCAACCCTATTGCGTGTGATGTTTGCCGCCTAATGATGAGAAATCATATTCAGGAAAGCCGATATCACCCCCCCCCCCCCCTGTGGGTCCGGGGTTTAGAATAGGCCCGAGGTATTCCTGCCTGTGTCACAGGCGACTAAAAACAGCCTCACACGTTTCTGTCTTTATGTGATGGTCCTCTGTAGGGTTTGGCCTCCATTTTTCAAAATTTTCCCTAAGAGCGAGAAAATTACCCATCATGCAATGAGACCTCTCGCATCCTTCGTTAACATGAATCTGCACTACCGCTCATTCTCCAGCTGTTGGGCGACGTCACCCTCCTGGGTGCGTTTTCCTCCATCCCCTGTGTAGTATCGCTTTCTACACTGTCGACGATAATGGACTTGTTATCTCATTTGCACCTGATATCCAGCATGGTAGCCAGTCCGTCGTGGTGGGCCGCCATGTACCATGTTGGTTGTAGCCCCCTGACCAGACAGGGATCGCTCTGCTGATCTCTGTGCCGTTAATTCCTCATCTATCCGAAGAAGTAGATGCCCGTCACCCTGCAGCTTCAGGACTCCTGGCAATGGCCATCCTGCTAGGTGGGCTTTGCTATGGCTGGGTGGCGCCCTTGGGGAGGGCCCCTGGTCAGAGTGAGTGGCATCAGGGCGGATGAAATGCCATCAAGCGCAGTATGTCATCTCTTGCTGGTGGTCAGACACAAACAAAGCAGTCAAGGTCTAGCTTCAATCCTGCGAAATACGACCCGAAATCGTTCCTCCCCCTCTTCCCTTGCCCCTTGCCACACCATGGGAGGAACGCTAGGGATGGAGCGAAGTTTATTCACCCAAGTGCCTTGTATGTACGAGAATTAATGGGGAATCTTTCTTGTCAAAGAAACCTCAGATTTTTTTTGAACATTTAGAGGACATGTTTGGGGAGGTGAAGGGCTTGTCCAAAATTTGATAAGGGTCAGTCTTGACTAAAACAGCATCCTTTGCCGAGTCATGGGCACTACTCACCTGTGACAAGTTGGGGGATGTTTCTGTTTCCATCTCGCCCCATAAGAGCTTGTATATGGTCCAGGATATCATATTTCAAAGGGACCTAGTTTTGCAGTCTGACAATGAGCAACGCGCCAATTTAGAGTGGCGAGGTGTCCATTTTTCCCACGCGTCCACCGGGTTCGAAGGGATAATCAGGTTGCCACTGGTGCCTCGTCTTGGCATTCGTGGGTGACACATTACTCAAGAAATTCAAGGTGATGGTCTACCGCTGTGACGTGAAGCCATATGTTCCTCCCCCGATGCGGTGCTTTATGTGATGGAAGTTCGGCCATATGTCTTTGTGCTGTACTTCTAGCGTCACCTGTCGGGACTGTAACGTTCTTCACATCACAATACCGCCTGTTCCCTGGGTCCCATCTGTGTCAACTGCAGAGAGGACCATTTGCCTTGCTCGCCAGACTGCAGTATTCTCCAGAAAGAACGATAAATAATGGAATACAAGACCCTGGACCGACTGACCTACACTGAGGCTAAGAGAAAATATGAGAGGCTACATCCTGTGCATATGACGTCAGCGGTTCTACCATCTTCCATTCCGCCACATACAGTTGGCTCTCAGAGTTGTTAGACTCCACATGCCCCCTTGATGGTAGGGGGCACTTCCCTCCCTGTTGCTCCTGCACAACCTACTTCAGGAGCAACACCCCAGCAACCACTGGGGACATCAGTCCTCACTTCTCAGCTGGAGAAGTGTAAGTCCTCTCGTTCACTACACGCTTCAGTGAATCCTAGAACGCCCGATTTACAGAGGTGACCTCCTGAGCGCCCATGCACATTGCCCCGACACAGCTTCTGGGCCGGATCGGATCCACAGTCAGATGATTAAGCATCTTTCGTCTGACTACAAGCGACATTTTCTCGTCTTCTCCAACAGGATCTGGTGCGATGGTGTCTTTCCATCGCAATGGCGGGAGAGCAATATCATTCCGGTGCTCAAACCTAGTTAAAACCTGCTTGACGTGGATGGCTACCGGCCCATCTGTCTCACCAACTTTCTTTGTAAGCTGCTATAACATACGGTGTGTCAGCAGTTGGGTTGGTTCCTGGAGCCACGTGATCTACTGGTTCCATGTCAGGGCATCTTCTGCCAGGGTCGCTCTACCAATGATAATCTTGTGTCCCTCGAGTCTGCCATTCATACAGCCCTTTCCAGACGCCAACATCAGGTTGCAACCTTTTTTTACGTACTCCAAGCATATGACACGACCTGGGTACGTCGTATCCTTGGCACATTTTATAAGTGAGATCTCTGGGACCCGCTCCAGATTTTTATCCATAACTTCCTGTCGCTCCGTACTTTCTGTGTCCAGATTTTGTACGTCCGTCCTTTTGGCAGGAAGTCTCTGGGACGACGGCCGTTTACAATTGTGACAAAATAAAACACCTACTGCCGTCCTTATGATTTTATTTCATTTTGAAGCAACCTGTTTCAACTCTTCTATGCATCATCTTCAGGCTGTCGTTGATGTGGTACGGGTTGATATGATCCCTATATACATCTAATCATTTGCCAGCATTACTGGATATGCACATAATGTTGCAACAAAATAATAAGGACGGCTGTAGGTGTTTTATTTTGTCACAATTTCCGTGTCTGTGCCTCCCATAGTTCTCTCCAAAATTCAGGACAATGGCGTTCTGCAGGGCTCCATATTGAGTGTCTCTGTATTTTTACTGGCTACAACCGGTCCAACAGGAGCTGTAGGGCCGTCGGTCTCACCTTTTCTGTATGCGGAAGACTTCTGCATTTCGTACTTCTCCTCCAGTGCCGGTGTTGCTGAGCGGCGCCTACAGGGAGCCATTCACAAGGCGCAGTCATGGTCTCTAGCCCACGGCCTCCAGTTTACTACCGCGAAGTCGTATGTCACGCATTTGTGTCGGCGTCGCACCGTTCATCCAGATCCAGAACTTTACCGTAATGACGATCCACTCACCGTACCAGGACGGCTCGATGGCTGATGGTCACGTAGGCTTTGCGTGTGTTCATGGAGGACATATTGAACAGCACTCCTTGCCAGAGGGCTGCAGTGTTTTCACTGCAGAGCTGCCGGCCATATCTCGTGCTCTTGAGCACATCCGTTCATGCCCTTGCGAGTCATTTCTCCCGTGTACTGACTCCTTGAGCAGCCTACCCCTTAACCGTAATCGTGGGTCATTTTGGACCCACCGACAACAATAAAACCGTATAACAATGGAAACGCGCGGAGTTTCTATTTCGAGCGCCAGTGTAATCTCAGTACATTGTGAGGTGGACCAGGGGCCGGGAGCTCGCTGCTTGAAATATACTAGAAGTGCAGGTAAGTGCCATCTCGGGGTCCAATTTGACCCGCGATTCCATATACGGGATTTCTGAGGTCAGTGTATACCGATTTATTTTGTGGTGTTTCAGGCACTTTATTGCCACAATGCAGCGGGGTCTCACTGAAAAAGAAATCTGTGAACTATTATTAGACGAAAATTATTCAGACACAGAATCTTTAAGTGATTTTCAACTTGTGATGAAGAGAACGTAAGTGACAATGAAAATACACAACAAGAAATTTCTTCTGATTCAAGTAATTCATCATCTGGTGATTCAGTAGAGAGAGATAGCTGGCTGTCAAGTAGTGCATATTTTAGTGGCAAAAATCGATTCAAGTGGTCTACTCATCCACCAGCTAGGTCCAGAGTCAGAAGCCACAACATCATCACTTACCTGCCTGGTCTTATCGGTACAGTTCGCGAAAAACGGAACATGTCACCAATTGAATGATGGCAGTTGCTGATATCAGATGAAATGATCACAATTGTTTGCACTCACACTAATCAGAAAATAACAGAATATTCAGAAAAGTATAAAAATAATGCTACTTACACTAACCATGTGAGTATTATGGAAATGATAGCATTCTTTGGGTTGCTGCTATTATCAGGTGTATTCAAATCTGGCCATGAAGATATAGAAAGTTTATGGGCAACTGATGGAACTGGCTGAGATATATTCAGAATAACGATGTCGGTAAAGCGATTTATGTTCCTGTTATCTGATTTGAGATTTGATGATGTGAATTCTAGGGAAGAAAGAAGAACTAATGATCGCGCTGGTCTCATCTCAGAAATATTTGGAAACTTCATTTAGAACTGTCAGAAAAACTATAGCTGCTCAGAATATTTGACAGTTGATGAAATGCTTTGCCCTTTTAGAGGGAAATATTTTTTCAGGGTTTATATGAAATCGAAGCCTGCTAACTATGGCATCAAGATTATGTGCCTTTGCGACGCTAAAACACAATATTTATACAATGCTTTTATCTATACGGACAAAGGTATCACTAATAAAACAAGCCAACTCTCAGTTCCAACACAGAATGTACTGCAGCTTGCAGAACCCTTATTTGGAACAAACAGAAATACAACTGCTGATAACTGGTTCTCTTCTGTGGAGTTGGTTGACAAACTGATTGAAAATGGTTGACCTAAGTTGGAACGATGCGTAAAAATAAAAGGGAAATACCACCAGAATTTTTAGCCAATAAACGACGGGTAGTACGATCTACTTTATTTGTTTTTGTGAAGGATAAAATATTGGCATCTTATGTCCCAAAAAAGAATCTAAGTGTAGTGGTAATCTCATCAATGCACCATGACAATTCAGTCAATGAAAACAGTGGAAAACCTGAGATAATTGAATTTTACAACAGAACAAAAGGTGGTGTTGATACATTAGATCAGAAATGCGCCAATTATTCAGTCTCTAGAAGAAATCAGCGAAGGCCATGTGTCATTTTTTCAGCAATATTGAATATTGCAAGTGCAAATGGATTCGTATTATGGAAGGCATCAAATAGTGAAAAACGTATGAAACGTAGTCATTACATAAAGAAATTGGACTGAATTTCATAAGGCCATTTATCACAGAAAGGAAGATGGAGTTTTCTTCATTTTCAGTAGATTTGAAGAGTAGAATTGATAATTTTCTAGGGGCAGCTGATGAACTACAAAATGACCTACGACTAGAAAATTCACCTTGCAATCAAAGTGGCTCACGAAAACAAGGAAGATGTTTTTTATGTGGTCCTAACACTGACAGCAAACAATCACAAAAATGTGACAGAAGTCTTAAATTCATCTGTAAACGACATCCAGAAAAAAAGTGTTGTGTACCAAGTGCCATTCTTAGTTCAGGTTCTGATATAGATAACATTTGGACACTTCCAAGTTTCGTTGTCATTATTTTTGTTTCTGAGTGATGTCATAAAGAATCCCTATTTATGTTAAGGGGAAGTTATGAGAAACCCCATGCTATATCTAGGTTTTTTAATCCAAGCCTTTTTTGTAATCATGGAGCATTCCAAAGTAAGGTACTAAAAATTCTTGTAAAATATAAGACATAGGACTTAATGATTAAAAAATAATACTATGAAAAAGTTTTGCTCAATAAACGTTGATTTATGTTTGAACAAAACTTATTTTAATACAATCATTACATATTCACATATGAATTATATCTTTTATGGGGATTATGTTGAATTTTTATTCAAGCGTCCATTTGGACCCGCGATTCCAGTTCTGTTTGTAAAAATATCGATTCCGGTTAAGGGTTAAGGAGCCTACAAGCTATCGACCAGTGCTCTCCTTGACATCCATTAATAGCGTCTTTTCTGCAGCCCATCTACGTCCTGGAACGGTCCCGTCGTTCGGTGATGTTTGTGTGGATCCCAGGACACGTTGAAATTCCAGGTAACGAACTTGCTGACAGGCTGGCCAAACAGGCTACTCGGAAGCACCTTCTGGAGATGGGTATCTCCGAAACTGACCTGCGTTCTGTCTTACGCCGCAGGGTTTATCGGTTTGGGAGACGGAATGGCATAACAGTATGCACAGCAAACTGCGTGTCATTAAGGAGAGTACGAATGTGTTTAAGTCTTCCATGCGGTCCTCTCGCAGGGAATCAGTTGTCCTCTGCTGGCTCCCCATTGGCCATACGTAGCTGGTGCGTGGTTACCTCCTCCGTCACGAGGACCCACCTCGGTGTCGCTGTGGCTCACAAATGACGGTCTGCCACCTCTTGTTAGACTGCCGACTTTTTGCCCCTTTGCGGAAGACGTTTAACTTTCCTAGCTCCGTACCTTTGGTATTGGGAGAAAAAGCCTCAACAGCAGCTTTTGGTTTATGTTTTATTCGTCAGGGTGCTTTTTATCAAGTTTCAGCGCATGTGTCCCCAACCCTAGTATTTTTATGGTGAAGGTTTTAATGTGTTACAGAGTGGCTGGCTTCTCCTTTCTATTCTCTGGTCAGCCTACCATGGTAACCTGCTCTTTGTTTTGATCTCTTCTACAAATTTCTTGCGTCTCTCTGTGGTTCTGTTGTCCAGTTTTGTCCATTTTAGTGTTTGTTGCCCTTCTGTCATTCTTGTGGTGTTCTCCTTTCTTCCAGCAGTGTTTTGTATGTCACGATTATTTTACTTCCACCCTTGTGGAATTATTTTAATTGGATCGAGGGACCGATGACCTAGCCGTTTGGTCCCTCCCACCCCTCTTCTAAATCAACGAACCAACCAAGCCGAAATCCTACGATCGCATGGCCCGTGGTTTGGCGTTCTGTGCACAATGTGTACCATGTCCTCGACACGAGCGCTCATGCGGTTGGTATCTATCTGGTCGTTAATTGATAATACATGACACAACTTCGTCTACATGTCATAAAAATGACAGCTTCGACGCTGTGTCCTCGTTGTCACACGCTTGATACGGACGAACATCGACTGATGTGTGGATCTTCTGCAGACGTGTGGCAGCTGTTCCCAGATGAGACTTTTTTCCCACTTGCGAAGTCCAAAGCTGTGATCTGGATAAAAGACCTCTCGATCTCTTATATGTTCCGTGAAGGTGATAACAGTGTTCTTGATCTTTGGACGTTCTTGCAAGATCGCTTTATTTTTTTAGTGCACCATCCGCGATACCGTCAGTACTATGACAACTTTCTTGGTAGTGCCTTCTTCGATCCCCCCCCCCCCCCCTGTAGCTGGAGTGTCCCAGGTATGAGAAGGTTATTTCAGTATGATTGTGTGTAATAGCAGGACTTGGTCCATTGTAGCGACAAAATGGAATATTTTTCGCGAAGACGTGGCTGGTACATGCCTGACTGCCTTGGGATTCAGAGTGCGTCTACCCACAAGTTCGTGAGCAAAATCTCATATGTGTCTCCTCGACCAGATGGCATTACGAACCATTGTATAATGAAGACCGCGAGTCAGAAAGATCATAATACACTGAAGCGCCAAAAACACTGGTATAGCTATGCGTATTCAAATGCTGAGATATGCAAACAGCCAGAATACGGCGCTGCGGTCGGCAACGCCCATATAAGAAAAGAAGTGACTCACACAATTGTTAGATCGGTTACTGCTGCTACAATGGCTAATTATCAAGATGTAAGTGGCTTTGAAAGTGGTGTTATAGCCCGCTCCTAAGGAATGCAACACAGTATCTCGAAGTTAGCGATGAAGTCGGAATTTTCCCGTACGACCATTTCACTAGTGTACCGTGAAGATCACGAATCCGGTAAAACATCAAATCTCCGACATCGCTTAGGCTGAGAAAAGAACGTGCAAGATCGGGACCAACGACGACTGAAGAGAATCGTTCAGCGTGACAGAAGTACAATCCTCTCCCAAATTCCTGCAGATTGCAATGCGGGGCCATCAACAAGTGTCAGCGTGCCAACCATTCAACGAAACATCATCGGTATGGGCTTTCGGAGACGAAGGCCCACTCATGTACCCTTGATGACTGTACACACGACGCTTTACGCCTAGCCTGGGCCCGTCAATAGTGACATTGGACTGTTGATGACTGGAAACATGTTGCCTGGTCGGACGAGTCTCGTTTCAAATTTTATCGATCGGATGGACTTGTACGGATAAGGAAACAATCTCATGAATCCATGGACCCGGCATGTCAGCAGGGGACTGTTGGTGGAGGCTCTGTAATGGTGTGAATCGTGTGCAGTTGGAGTGATATGGGACCCCTGATACGTCTGCATACGAGTATAACAGGTGACCAGTACGTAAGCGTCCTGTCTGATCATCTGCATCTGGTACGTCGATCCCTTTTCGTACCACACTTACCCACCATGTCTTAGTTTATTGACATAGCCCCCCCCCCCCCTAAACCATGGACCTTGCCGTTGTTGGGGAGGCTTGCGTGCCTCAGCGATACAGATAGCCGTACCGTAGGTACAACCACAACGGAGGCGTATCTATTGAGAGGCCAGACAAACGTGTGGTTCCTGAAGAGGGGCAGCAGCTTTTCAGTAGTTGCAAGGGCAACAGTCTAAGTGATTGACTGATCTGGCCTTGTAACAATAACCAAAACGGCCTTGCTGTGCTGGTACTGCGAACGGCTGAAAGCAAGGGGAAACTACGGCCGTAATTTTTCCCGAGGGCATGCAGCTTTACTGTATGATTAAATGATGAAGGCGTCCTCTTGGGTAAAATATTCCGGAGGTAAAATAGTCCCCCATTCGGATCTCCGGGCGGGGACTACTCAACAGGATGTCGTTATCAGGAGAAAGAAAACTGGCATTCTACGGATCGGAGCGTGGAATGTCAGATCCCTTAATCGGGCAGGTAGGTTAGAAAATTTAGAAAGGGAAATGGATAGGTTAAAGTTAGATATAGTGGGAATTAGTGAAGTTCGGTGGCAGGAGGAACAAGACTTCTGCTCAGGTGAATACAGGGTTATAAACACAAAATCAAATAGGGGTAATGCAGGAGTAGGTTTAATAATGAACAGGAAAATAGGAATGCGGGTAAGCTACTACAAACAGCATAGTGAACGCATTATTGTGGCCAAGATAGATACGAAGCCCACACCTACTACGGTAGTACAAGTTTATATGCCAACTAGCTCTGCAGATGACGAAGAAATTGAAGAAATGTATGATGAAATAAAAGAAATTATTCAGATACTCAAGGGAGACGAAAATTTAATAGTCATGGGTAACTGGAATTCGAGTGTAGGAAAAGGGAGAGAAGGAAACGTAGTAGGTGAATATGGATTGGGGCTATGAAATGAAAGAGGAAGCCGCCTGGTAGAATTTTGCACAGAACACAACTTAATCATAGCTAACACTTGGTTTAAGAATCATGAAAGAAGGTTGTATACATGGAAGAATACTGGAGATACTAGAAGGTATCAGATAGATTATATAACGGTAAGACAGAGATTTAGGAACCAGGTTTTATATTGTAAGACATTTCCGGGGGCAGATGTGGACTCTGACCACAATCTATTGGTTACGACCTGTAGATTAAAACTGAAGAAACTGCAAAAAGGTGGGAATTTAAGGAGATGGGACGTGGATAAACTGAAAGACCCAGAGGTTGTACAGTGTTTCAGGGAGAGCATAAGGGAACAATTGACATGAATGGGGGAAAGAAATACAGTTGAAGAAGAGTGGGTAGCTTTGAGGGATGAAGTAGTGAAGGCCGCAGAGGATCAAGTAGGTAAAAAGACGATGGCTATTAGAAATCCTTGGGTAACAGAAGAAATATTGAATTTAATTGATGAAAGGAGAAAATATAAAAATGCAGTAAATGAAGCAGGCAAAAAGGAATACAAACGTCTCAAAAATGAGATCGACAGGAAGTACAGAATGGCTAAGCAGGGATGGTTAGAGGACAAATGTAAGGATGTAGAGGCTTATCTCACAACGGGTAAGATAGATACTGCATACAGGAAAATTAAAGAGACCTTTGGAGATAAGAGAACCACTTGTATGAACAGCAAGAGCTCAGATGGAAACCCAGTTCTAAGCAAAGAAAGGAAAGCAGAAAGGTGGAAGGAGTATATAGAAGGTCTATATAAGGGCGATGTACTTGAGGACAATATTATGGAAATGGAAGAGGATGTAGATGAAGATGAAATGGGAGATATGATACTGCGTGAAGAGTTTGACAGAGCACTGAATGACCTGAGTCGAAACAAGGCCCCCGGAGTTGACAACATTCCATTGGAACTACTGACGGCCTTGGGAGAGCCAGTCCTGACAAAACTCTAACATCCGGTGAGCAATATGTATGAAACAGGCGAAATACCCTTAGACTTCAAGAAGAATATAATAATTCCAATGCCAAAGAAAGCAGATGTTGACAGATGTGAAAATTACCGAACAACCAGTTTAATAAGTCACAGCTGCAAAATAATTACACGAATTCTCTACAGACGAATGCAGAAACTAGTAGGAGCCGACCTCGGGGAAGATCAGTTTGGATTCCGTAGAAATATTGGAACACGTGAGGCAATACTGACCTTACGACATATCTTAGAAGAAAGATTAAGGAAAGGCAAACCTACGCTTCTAGCATTTGTAGACTTAGAGAAAGCTTTTGACAATGTTGACTGGAATACTCTCTTTCAAATTCTAAAGGTGGCACGGGTAAAATACAGGGAGCGAAAGGCTATTTACAATTTGTACAGAAACCAGATGGTAGTTATAAGAGTCGAGGCGCATGAAAGGGAAGCAGTGGTTGGGAAGGGAGTAAGACAGGGTTGTAGCCTCTCCCCGGTGTTATTCAATCTGTATATTGAGCAAGCAGTAAAGCAAACAAAAGAAAAATTCGGAGTAGGTATTAAAATCCATGGAGAAGAAATAAAAACTTTGAGGTTCGCCGATGACATTGTAATTCTGTCAGAGACAGCAAAAGACTTGCTAGAGCAGTTGAATGGAATGGACAGTGTCTTGAAAGGAGGATATAAGATGAACATCAACAAAAGCAAAACGAGGATAATGGAATGTAGTCGAATTAAGTCGGGTGATGCTGAGGGAATTAGATTAGGAAATGAGACACTTAAAGTAGTAAAGGAGTTTTGCTATTTGTGGAGCAAAATAACTGATGATGGTCGAAGTAGAAAGGATATAAAATGTAGACTGGCAATGGCAAGAAAAGTGTTTCTGAAGAAGAGAAATTTGTTAACAACGAGTATAGATATAAGTGTCAGGAAGACATTTCTGTAAGTATTTGTATGGAGTGTAGCCATGTATGGAAGTGAAACATGGACGATAAATAGTTTGGACATGAAGAGAATAGAAGCTTTCGAGATATGGTGCTACAGAAGAATGCTGAGGATTAGATGGGTAGATCACATAACTAATGAGGAAGTATTGAATAGGATTGGGGAGAAGAGAAGTTTGTGGCACAACTTGACCAGAAGAAGGGATCGGTTGGTAGGACATGTTCTGAGGCATCAGGGGATCACCAATTTAGTATTGGAGGGCAGCGTGGAGGGTAAAAATCGTAGAGGGAGACCAAGAGATGAATACACTAAGCTGATTCAGAAGAAGCTTGCACAGGATAGAGTAGCATGGATAGCTGCATCAAACCAGTCTCAGGACTGAAGATCACAACAACAACAACAACAACATTGACATTACGCCTTTTAAGGAATTCGACAATTACAAATTGTGGACGAGCCACTAGATAAAGCTTTGCAAATACAGTTAGAAGCCCAACGTAAACAGTTCCCAGATGACCAGTCCCTTAAGAAAAAGTTACAGAAACCTTAAGCATAGCAGTTATGATTTACTTCACATAGCCACTTCATCAAACTCCTTAAAACCAGTTATTACACTAAGATGGCCACACTTAACATTCTTCACTAAAATACCCTTATAAATTTTCTATTTCAATCCGTTAAAGAAGCACTTGTTAAAATGTAAATTACAAACTTAACGTTGTCGGGCACCAATACCCCTCGATTTATTTTCCCTTGTTAAGAAAACAGATTTACTGACAAACTTCAGAAATTCAAACTACCATGTAGGATTTCCCTCAAAATACATATAATGAAAACAGTTACCAATAAAGAGTGACTTAGTGGCACTTCAAAACTAGTTCCAAGCTAAGATCGAATTACATAACATGATAGAACCACTTACATAAAAATCTATAGGAGAAACGATGATATTTAAAAATGAATGTTCACGTGCTCACACGTGTTAATAAAAGACTACTAGAAAGAGTTGCGCAAGGAACTCAGCAGATGCTACGCAATTTAAAGTTTAGTCAGTTGCCAGTCGCTAAGGAAACAGATTCGTATAAGAACAGGTTACATAAAATGTATATTTATATATCTACCAGCTTCACCCGCCTTGGTGGAAAAGAAGAAGATAAATACTAGACTTTGGAAGGCGGTATGTGAACAACTTCCGGTAGTGGCCAGGTTCTTAAACGCTGCCAGGCCTAGACCTCGGATGGCATTTCACTCCCCACCAAGGCGATGGCAAAATCAAAGGTTTTTGCGCGAAACACAAAGACATTCGAATAACTCTGAAACATAGAAAAAATCGGCCGAACCTTTGACTCGATAGATGGGTAAGCGTGTAAAGGAACACGTTACACTTCTGACAAATTCGCAACTTTGACCTTCAGCATTTTACACATGGACAACTGTATTACCAGAGTGCTGGCTATGAAAACGCCAACATAAAATCATTTCATTACAAGAAACACAGAGCACTAGTAAAACTTACGAGAAAAACTTTCAAATAACGGCCACCATTTAACTAGGTCATCTGAACTCTTCCACACCATCTTAAAGTTCGACAACGAAAGTCTCAAACGGCTCTAAGCACTATGGGACTTAACATGTGTGGTTATCAGTCCCCTAGACTTAGAACTACTTAAACCTAACCAACCTAAGGACATCATACACATCCATGAGCGCGGCAGGATTCGAACATGCGACCGTAGCAGCTGCGCGGTTCCGGACCGACGCGACTAGAACCGCTCGGCCACAGCGGCCGGCTATGAAATTATCACAATAATAGTAAAATTTAAATGCGTCTGAGTGCGTCGGTCAACAAAACACAGTTACGACAACTTATTTCATATCACGTACACAATACTAAGGAGCGGGTTCCACAGCTTACCGCTTCACTTCAAATTTTGATCTCAGCGAAGTCCCAGAACTTGTATCTCCAAGCTGCCCATGTCACCAAAACGCCCCACCAATTTCACACCACAACATAACGGTCATCATGCTTGTTCGGCCGCCGTTGACACTCGTCTCCCAGCGAATGTCACGAGATCTTGAGGGTTATCCGTCGAAGGCTAACAACCCAATCCCTTCGCCCGCCAACCCGGAAGATAAAACACGCAAAAAGTGAAGATAGCTTAGCTCAACCGCAATCGATCCCAAAGATACACGAACAAAATAACACTGGCGGCAGGTCACCACGGCTCTGTAATGGTACGGAGCGTGTGCTGTTGGAGTGATATAGGACCCTTGATATGTCTGCATACAACTCTGAGAGGTGACACGTACGTAAGCATCATGTCTGATCACTTGCTTCCATTCATGTCCACTGTGCATTTCGACGGACTTGGGCAATTCCGGGAGGACAATGCGACACCGCACACGTCCGGAATTGCTACAGAGTGGCTCCAGGAACGCTCTTCTGAATTTAAACACTTCTGCTGGCCACCAAACTACTCAGACATGTACATTATTCAGCACATCTTCGATATCTTACAACGTGCTGCTCAGAGAGATCTCCAACCGTCGTAATCTTGCGGATTTATGGATAACCCTGCAGGATTCATGGAGTCAGCTCCCTCCAGCACTACTTCATACATTAGCCGAGGTCGTGCCACGTCGTGTTGCGTGCAAGCCGGGGCGCTACACGATATGAGGCAGGTGTACCAGTTTCTTGGGCTCTTCAGTATACTACCGAGTGAGTATTTGGGATTAGTGTACTTGTGGTAAGATTTACTGCAGCACTGAAACGGACTGATTGTTGCACAGGCATCACACAGAGCAGGCATAAACGCATGGGTGCCATCATAATGGCTTCTGAATCGCACAATACGAAAGTGGTGGGGTTTGTAGAACATTTAAAGAAAATATTACAGAGGCCAACGCGTCTGCGGAATGTATGTCACTTTTACCAGAATTCCATTACTTTCTTTAATAGTGGCAAACCCACTTGCCTGCATTAGCCTTATACAGAATTCACAGGGTGGTGAAAAATGAACGATTGACATCATTGCAGGTGAAGTCAGGTAATTTACAGACCGAAAGAGTGCGGAGGCTGCTAAGCTGGTCATGTACAGGCAACTCAGACAGGGTCTGCCACTCATCCCTCTAATGCTATGTCTTACCGAACAGTTAGGCAAGCTGGTCCAGCTGCGTTGTTACGTAGGGAATCTTTTCTCATGTCTGGACGGGGATGTGAGTTCTCATTTTGTTCTTAGCCAGTTAGGATGAGCGGGGTGTTCCTCTTCAGAGAGCAGGCCGTGACGTAATGTTACGAGATCTTTCTGCATTTTTAACTCTATATTTCTAAAGAAGAGGTAGTCTCTTCTGAGTCTGCTGAAAGTGGGCAGTGCGACACCACCAGGAGTTTTAAAACGCAGGTGGTCGCCACAGCGTCTCCCCCCCCCCCCCCCCCCCAACTGATTGTCCTAGCCAGACGTCTCTTGCCTCCCATCTCACAGGCTGAGTCCGGTAGGTTCCCAGGTTCCCAAACGGAAATCTCGTCGTAAATTCCTCTCCTTCCTCCAGCACGGAACAACAGAACTAGTCTCCTGGCAACTGTATCACATGCACTGACGTTGCACTAAATGCAAGAAGAAAGTAAGCAGATGAAACCAACTGAAGAGCCCACTACACAAGTGATCTGCCAGAACATTATGACCGCCGACCTACTGTCGATATAAAGCAGTCCAGGTAATAGCTGTGTCACCTGGTGAGGAATGACTGTTGATCAGACAAACGCACGGTGCACGTACTATAGTGAGCGTGGTGGTCGTGTGGCGAATGGGGAAGGCGCGCGAACTATTTGACCGCTGCCAGTTTGTGATGGAACGGAGGCACGATCATTTCAGAAACTGCAAGACATGTCGGATGTTCGAAAAGTGCTTTGGTTAGTGTCTTCAACACGTCCTGAAACCAAGACGAAACCATGTCCAGACGTCGTGGGGTTGGGCGGCCATTCCTCATTGCAGATGTTGAACTTTGTAGGCTGGAGAGACTGTTAACACAGCACTGGCGGCGAATTGGGGAGCAGCTAACATCAGACTTTATTGCTGGGCAGAGTACAAGTGTGTCTGAACATACAGCACACCGAACTCTCCTAACGATGGGCCTCCATAGCCGACGTCCAGTGAGTGTGCCAATTTTAACACCACGACTTCGCCAACTACTACTGAAATGGACACATGATGATCGGCACTGGACGCTGACACAGTGGCAGAGCATTGCATGGTCTGATGAATGGAGGTGTCTTCTCCATCACGCAGATGGAAGGCCGCGAATCCGCCTTCTTCCAGGGGAACAACTTCTTGGCACCTGTATTGCGAGACAGAGACAAGCTGGCAGCGCCCCCATTATGCTCTGGGAAACATTCCAAGGATCCAGTCGAGTTCTTGCAAGGCACCATGACTGCCAAAGAGTACCGTACACTGGTTGCAGATAACGTACACCCATTCGTGACGATTTTGTTTCCCGACGGCAGTGACATTTTTCAACAAGACAGTGCGCTATGTCACACGGTCAAAAGTGTGATGCAGCGGTTCGAGGAACACAGTGTCGAGTTCCAATTCATATGCTGGCCTCAGTTCGTCACATCTGAACCCTATAGAACACATCTGGGATGTGATTGAACGTGGCGACAGAGTTCATCGCCCCCTCCACGGAATTTACGAGGATTAAGTGACTTGTGTTTACAGATTGGTGCCAAATCCCTCCAGCGACCTACCAAGGCCTCATTACTTCCATTCCATGACACATTACCGCAGTTACCAGCCATTGGGCATGTGGTCATAATGATCTGTCTGATCAGTGAATGAAATTCGTAATCACTCGTTCTTTGTTTGTAAATTAATCTGACAGTAAATAAGAGCAAAGTCATGTAAAACCGCTTTCGCTTTAGTGACATACTGTATTAAAACTAAGATCAGGAGCCCAAACGTAGCTGACACCTCTCAAGCGTATATACGTTATAGTGCGTTAGACAGTACCACAGCTATTTTAGCAAGTATATTGTAAGTTATTACATGTAATATAAGTAACATTTTGTTGAGTCACTGCTTTTAACCTTAACCAAAAAACAGTCTTCTGAAAATCTAGTATTGTTTTAAAATAATGTAGCATAACTAATATTCCGTATATTCACTGCTTGTAACAATAACGAATAATCGTGTGATGAAGATCTAAGATTGTTAAAAACTTTTAAAAGAGGACTTGAAAGTGGCCTAAAGGAAGAATTGTACAGCAACATGGAAATAAAACAAAATAACGAAATTAAAAATAAAGGTTGTAATCTTCCGAAAATTTCCTAGCATCTATGGATCCACGTTGAAACAGAATCTTCAAAAACTTGTTACAAGACACACTTACACAAATTGCATAATTGCTTTGAAGCTCTGCGAAAAAATCAGGCATTACATAAAATTGGTGACAAGGTATAGCTAACAATAAGTACATCAGTTCGTTCCCCTAAGAAATTCGTCAGTGGAGTAGTAGCTGACTATCAGTAAATCATATAATCCTCCTTTAAGCTGTACCTTATTAGTATCTAAACGCTTTACGGTGCTCATAAGTCTTTGAAAGTGTGTATGCCTAAATAACTGACATCTCCAGACATAAGAAAGGGATTTTACGCATTTATGAAGGCTGAACGTATTTCTAGTAATGATTCTGTGAACGTAAGCCAACTGCAATTATCAACCGCGAACTTGCCAGCATGCTGGTAGACGCTAACATCACAACACTGCAGTACCCACACATTCTGGTCTGTTGGGCCACAGTGTACAACACACAGAAACAATAATCTTGTTTTCTAGACTGACGAGCCGGGATAGAGTTCATACCTTAGTAAAGGACATCATAATACCTAAAGTGAATGTGATATATGAATGCGCTGCATGCTTGAGTGTTGGTGGGTTACCGTGAGTTGCGTTGGCGCTCTGATGACGCCACAGACAAGAACACAGCATTTGGAGAATTTCGGGTTTATGAAGTATCCAAATTAGCTCTTCAGTGGGATCCAAGGAATACAATTTGCTGCATATCATACCACTGTATATTTACAATGAATGGATTACGAGTGCACCAAAAACTCTCAATTGTTAATACACTCCTATCTGAAAGACTGTGGAACGTAAGATTATTTTAGTTCACAGTACGCATAGTTGTTGACATAGTACGCGTTTTGGGTAATTACTCTGTTCAGAATTTTTGTAATGATTATATCTCCCCCATAGAGTGACAGTGGAAGATCTACAAAACATTCTTCTGCAACTGACGTAACCTTCTGATTGGTCCAATAACTTATTAAGATGTAGCGTTTCTAAATTAAAAAATATTTGCTTGTTGTGAACTAAATCTTGACTGGACGGCTTCCCTATCTTAAACTCCGTGTATCTGTGTTGTTATCCTGAACAATGCCAGTAGTATGGTTCATATGGCTCTGAGCACTATGTGACTTAACATCTGAGGTCATCAGTTCCCTAGAACTTGGAACTACTGAAACCTAACTAACCTAAGGACATCACACACATCCACGCCCGAGGCAGGATTCGAACCTGCGACCGTAGAGGTCGCGCGATTCCAGACTGAAGCGGTTAGAACCGCTCGGCCACAAAGGCCGGTGGAACTAGCATAATTACGGAAACTCTATATTACTAGATGAATCACAATGCTATCTAAAACCGTCTTACTGTATTGTATTAAATATAACAAAACGTGAAATGCAGCAAACAGTGCCAAAATTCGTGGGTTGTAATTCCAACACACAAAACAAATAGAATGAGAAATGCTACATAGAATTACAAATCGAAGTTTGAAAGGATATATTTGCAAAATGGTTCTGTTAAAATGCCTTGTGTATTTACGTGCACAGTAAGCGATGCTGTGCATATTGTGTGCCCAGTAAGCGATGTCTGAATTGATGACAGTCTTTGGCCAACGAGAGCTCAATGCAGTTTCGCACCGGTAAGGTACCGACAGCCTTCAAATTGGAGACGGAAAGACGTGAGAGACCTGCAAGGGTCTGCTGTTCGACGCTTGGATACATGGCTTTAAGTTTGCAGATATGTGTTTGTAATTTTTCCTCCTACCTATGTAATTATGTTGTTATGTAGATCTCAATTCGTTCGAGCAATCAATCAGTCATAATAGGAAACACAGTCATAACTCAGTCACTCAAAATTATTCAGAAATTTTACTTGTTAGAATGAAATCAGGCGATGATTCTTCTTCTCTGCAGGCTCATGCCTTGCGGCAGTCTGCTAATCTGTACAAATAAAATGCCTCTTATTTTGGGAGCGTTGTATAATCAGTCGGAAAACCTCAGATCAAGCGGATATTTGGCTTTGATGAAGTTTAACCTTCCGAAGAAGTAATGGAGCTCTTGGATTATTAAATGCAGTTTCGTATCCAGTCTTTCGGAAGTTCCCTTCTGATTAACAACTACGATGAATACCATTAATTCTCAAACGTCAAATAATGTAAATTGTTACACACCTTTTGTATGAAGGAGCAATATATATATATATTGTGGTGTCACCGCCAGACACCACACTTGCTAGGTGGTAGCTTAAATCGGCCGCGGTCCATGTAGTACATGTCGGACCCGCGTGTCGCCACTGTGATCGCAGACCTAGCGCCACCACCAAGGCAGGTCTCGTGATAGAGAGAGCACTCGCCCAGTTGTACGAGAACCTAGCTACCGACCAGTTGTACGGACAACAGCTAGCGATTGCACGTGCTAAGCCTTGCTCTCATTTGCCGAGAGATAGACAGTGGAATAGCCCTCTGCTAAGTTAAATAGCGACCACCTAGCACGGCGCCATTTGTATCAGTGCCTATAGCTTACGAGTATTCAAGAGAGATGTATTCCCAGGACTAAATAAAAGATAAGTAATAAGCATCTACATACTTTTCTTCTTATTCATTTATAAGTTCTCATGTTCCAGACTTCACGCCCGTCTGCTTTATGCCGTGCGTGCACTATCGGCTACAGCGTTAGTCTAGAGTTCATTTTCAGAAATCTCAACTTCACGGTGTCGGCCCAGCTACCGACACAACATTTATTGGCGACGAGCAAAAGAGTTTGTATTAATTCGTTTACAACATTGGCGACGATTTACAGTGTTATTTCTGATTGCTTACATTTAATTGTGTCATGGCTTCGCCACATTCTCCAGATGTACTGTCCGAATTTTATCGCTTGCAGAATCAGCAGACGCAGGCGTTACTGGATGCCCTTGGACAGCTCGTCCAGGGTCAACGTACCATTCAAACCGATGCGGCCGCCGCCGCTTCTTCGCTACCGCTGCCACTAAACGCTGTTGCACCTCCCTTTCGACCATACGTGGCAGCCGATGAGACGTGGCAAGAGTGGTCTCGCCAGTTCAACTTTCACCTCGCTGCCTACAGAATTCAAGGTAATGAGCGGCAGCCGTTTTTGCTTTCTTGTGTCGGTGTGTCCACATACCGTGTGATAGTGAAATTGTTTCCCCGACGCGACGTCGCAACTCTGTCCTACGAGGAAATTTTGTCTGCATTAGATGCCTATTTCAAAGAAACAGTTAATGTGGTTGCAAAACGGTATACGTTCTTTCGTACAAAACGTACGGCCGGTCAAACTAATAGGGAGTGGGTAGCAACATTGCAAGGACTTACTAGGGACTGTGCCTTTGACTGTGACTGTGGTCTTTCTTATTCAGATACAATGGTGCGTGATGCAATTGCACAGAACGTTTCTGATGTTCGCATACGGGAGCAAATTTTGAAACTGGTTAATCCCTCCCTTCAACAAGTGATATACATATTGGATAGACAGGACACACTTGACTGTGCTCAGGAATCTTTTGAAACTTCGCCAGCCGTGTGTAACATTAACCGGCCCGCTGGACGCGCTGCGCGGCCCGGTAACCGGGCCTTGCGCACGTCGACACAGCGACCGCCGCGTGCTAAGCCAGGTGTGCCACGCCAGCCCACAAATGCAGTGAAATCATGCCCGCGGTGTGCTACTAGACATTCGCGTGAACATTGCCCGTCACGCCAAGCTATTTGCTTTTTCTGCAATAAGAAAGGACATGTTCAAAGTGTTTGCCGGAACAAGCTCAGATCAGACAATCACAATCATTCCAGGCCCTTTGCTTCGCGCCGGAATCGAACCAAGGACACTCAGGCTCGTGGACCTTCGCCTATGGACATTCATGTCGTTAATTCCGCTTCGTCCAGTGACATTTTCTCTAACAGTGACTGTGATCGTCCCACAAAAACTGTGCGTCGACGTCGCCGGAAATCACGTCAATTAGCAAGTGATTCTGTACCAGTGTCTATTCCAATTGCACAAAACAGTCGCTCTTGTCGTCAGCAGGACAATAAACTTTTTGTGGACTTAGACTTTGAAGGCAAAGTGATACCATTCCAGCTCGATACCGGAGCTGCAGTTTCATTGCTCAATCACGACACGTACAAACAACTGGGCAAACCTCCGTTGCGTTCCGCAAATGTTAAGCTAACTACATATTCCGGACAGACAATTCCTGTGTTAGGACAGTGCAGCCTTCTTGCAACATACCAGGGACAAACAAAACTTGTGTCATTTTACGTTCTTCGTTCTTCTTCTGCAGTGAACTTGTTTGGTCTAGATTTATTTAAGTTGTTTAACATGTCTATTGTAAATCAGGTCCTATCACTGAATCAGACTGTGCCTACAGACAGTGTTTCTAGTGTATGTGAAGAATTTGCAGACATTTTTGCACCGGGCTTAGGTTGCGCTAAAAACTATGAAGCACATTTGGAACTGGAAGGAAACGCGCAACCGAAATTTTTCAGAGCGCGCAATGTTCGCCACGCATTGCGTCAGGAGGTCGCAAGCACATTGAACAATGTAGATTCACAAGGTGTGAGTGAATGTGCGCAATGCCTCTTTCATTTCAGCTCCGCTTCATCGCTTACGCCGTCCAGGTGTTCCGTTTCTCTGGACGACGGAATGCGAACGCGCCTTTCGCCAGTTGAAATCGGCGTTGCTTTCTAATACTTGCCTTACGCCATTCGATCCCCAGAAACCCCTTTTGTTGATGGTAGATGCATCGGATTTCGGGATCGGTGCTGTGCTTGCGCACAAAGTTGGCTCCCATGATCGCCCTATTGCCTTTGCGTCCAAATTGCTCTCGTCTGCGCAAAGAAATTATTCACAGATAGAGAAAGAAGCTTTGGCTCTCGTGTTTGGTGTTACTAAGTTCCATGATTTCTTGTATGGTCGTCACTTTACCATCATCACAGACCCCAAACCTTTGACATCGCTTTTTCATCCGACCAAGCCTGTACCTCCACGTACAGCGCAGAAATTCATTCGCTGGTCTATTTTCCTCTCGCAGTACCGCTACGATATCTTGTATCGGTCCACTGCTAAGCACGGAAACGCCGATGCGTTGTCCCGTTTGCCTGTTGCTGAGGATAATGCATTCGATTCTTCCGAACTTGCTTGCATGTTCATTGATTCGGAAACCGATGAAGTGGTCGAATCGTTTCCGATTGATTTTCGTCGTGTCGCTACAGCCACAGCTGCTGACCCTGTCCTTGCTACTGTTTTACGTTTTGTTGCTACGCAATGGCCTTTGTCAAAGTCTCGGATCGTGGATCCGTTGGTTCGCCGATTTTTTGTTCACAAGGAGAGACTTTTTGTTCGACGTGGTGTTTTGTTGTGGCGTTCTGATAATGATCAGTCCAGAGTCGTGGTCCCACGTTCGTTACAGTCCTCTGTTTTACGGCTTCTTCACCAAGGACCTTGGGGTATAGTGCGAACGAAACAACTTGCTCGTCAGCACTGTACTTGGTTCGGAATCGATGCTGCGATTACGAATATGTGTTCTTCGTGCCCGGCGTGTGCCGAACAACAGTCCGCACCGCCGCGGAAAGTCTTTGCGTGGCCAAAAGCCACTTCCCCTTGGCAACGCTTGCACATTGATTTTGCTGGTCCATTCTGGAATGCTCGATGGTTGGTTCTGGTCGATGCCTTCAGTAATTTTCCTTTTGTTGTCCGGATGTCTTCCACGACGTCCTCCGCCACCATCCAAGCGTTGTCTGCTATCTTTTGCATTGAAGGTCTTCCGCAGACTATTGTTTCCGACAATGGCCCACAATTCATGTCCGCAGAATTTCAGTCATTCTGCCAGGCCAATGGTATTCAACATCTGACATCCGCGCCGTTTTCGCCTCAGTCCAACGGTGCCGCAGAACGATTGGTCCGGATTTTCAAGTCACAGATGTTGAAATTGAAAGAGTCGCATTCTCGGGAGGAAGCATTGTTGCTCTTTTTGTCTTCGTATCGCTCTCAGCCCCGAGATGGTCGCTCGCCGGCTGAGTTGCTCCACGGTCGTCCTCATCGCACCTTGATGTCTTTGCTGCATCCGCCGCATCAGGTTCCTGTGCAGCGGCAGACTCCTGCTTTTGCTCCAGGCGACGTTGTATTTTATCGCAACTATCGAGGTTCACGGCGTTGGCTCGCAGGGCGCATTCTTCGCTGCCTCGGCCGCGCGATGTATTTGGTTTTGGGGGCCTCTGGTGAGGTGCGTCGGCATCTCAATCAGCTGCGCCTCTGTCGTCGCTCGGGTTCTGCCGCTCCCCGTCTGCTTTCAGCGACGGTGCCGTCCGGTCAGCGCCCTGGGGACCCATCTACTGGCTCGCCTCATCCCCAGGTGTTACCGACGATGCCTTCCATTTTGCCCCATGGCGACGCGCCGCCGCCGAAGCAGCAGCAGCAGCCGCCGCCGCCGTCGCTTGTTTTCCCGCCGGCGCCGCCCGCATTCGACGCTTCGTTGCAGCCGCCAAGCGCCTCCCAGGGTCACGCGCCGCCGATCGCTTCCCGTGGCCAGCTGTCCTCCGCCATGGAACTCCCGCCCGCTCCGGACCACATGACGTCATCGCGCGTCGGGTACCCCGACGCAATGGAGATCGACCCTCCGGTCACGCCTGTCTCTTTACGGGCGCATACACCGCATGTTGACGTGCACCCTGGACTAGTTTTTCAGGCGTTTCCTAGCTCCCCTCGGACCGTATGGCCGGGTGCGGGTGGCACAGCCTCGCCTGTTGTTAGGCTCCCCACCTCATCGCATACGTCAACATGTGGTCCTCCCCACGGCGGGCGGAAGCCTTATCACACGACCGTTCGCCGATTTGCGGGGGAGGAATGTGGTGTCACCGCCAGACACCACACTTGCTAGGTGGTAGCTTAAATCGGCCGCGGTCCATGTAGTACATGTCGGACCCGCGTGTCGCCACTGTGATCGCAGACCTAGCGCCACCACCAAGGCAGGTCTCGTGATAGAGAGAGCACTCGCCCAGTTGTACGAGAACCTAGCTACCGACCAGTTGTACGGACAACAGCTAGCGATTGCACGTGCTAAGCCTTGCTCTCATTTGCCGAGAGATAGACAGTGGAATAGCCCTCTGCTAAGTTAAATAGCGACCACCTAGCACGGCGCCATTTGTATCAGTGCCTATAGCTTACGAGTATTCAAGAGAGATGTATTCCCAGGACTAAATAAAAGATAAGTAATAAGCATCTACATACTTTTCTTCTTATTCATTTATAAGTTCTCATGTTCCAGACTTCACGCCCGTCTGCTTTATGCCGTGCGTGCACTATCGGCTACAGCGTTAGTCTAGAGTTCATTTTCAGAAATCTCAACTTCACGGTGTCGGCCCAGCTACCGACACAACATATATATATATATATATATATATATATATATATATATATATATATATATATATATATACCCTAGCCGAGCCTCAGGTACAGGGCGGGTCGCAGGTGGCGGATAGCGAACGATCCATCAGATATGGTGGACAGCTGCGAATAAGGGGAAACCCAAATAAGCAGTCCCGGACCGAGGCGGCAGCATCACGAGGGTGTGGGAGGGTGACTTTTGGCAAGGGTCACACTCATTCAAAAACCACAGAACCTGAAGACGTTGCTGTGTCATGGCTAGTAAGTGCCGCCATTACAATAAGCACTGTCAACACCCAAATCCAGGACGCGTCTGAAGTGGGAACCATCGGCATCCTGGTCAGCGTCTGTTCACACAATGTGCGGCTGGTCATAATGCGCCAGGAACTAACAATCCCTGGTTCTAAACACCCAGTGGAAACACTGGACCAACGTGATTACAAGCAAGTATGACTCGTGCAAGTAATAACAACATTAGCCCAGGTGGTAACCAATCCACCCATCAACAGATGGCAACCAGGAATTCGGCTTCTGGGGAACCTTGACTTACACGATTACATCAGCGAAAGTCGGAGCTCTCTGGCAAACTTCCACTTAAAACACCTACATACATTGGAACCTTTAACATAAATACATTAATCCAACCAGGAAAACTTCTAAACCTTACAACAGAACTTGAAAAGCAAAAGATAGTAATACTAGCCTTACAGGAGACACGTTTTACAGATGAAGAAACATCATATTATGGCAACTATCGCATCTTTAAGAGCAAGACGGATAAACGAATCGGAAGAGGAGCCCCCCATCTCGGGATGGCGTTTATCATACACAAGAGCGTGCTCAGCTCCATCAAGGAAGTTACTCCCGTAAATAATAGGATAATGACGATGCGCTTACAATGTGCCAACAAAACATACACAATGGTTAATGTTCATGCTCCCACAAACGGAGACAACAAGAAAAACCCCATAGAAACAGAAAAGTTCTGGGAAAATTTGGAGAATATAATGGCCAAGATTCCAAAAGATGATACAAAAGTTCTACTCGGCGATTTTAATGCCCAAATTGGTAGAGAGAAAATCCACCAAAAAACCGTAGGCAAATATCCTGCACATAAATTTACCAATAAAAATGGTACATGGCTCGTCGAACTATGTAAGCAGAATAACCTGAAGATAATGTCAACATCTCTAAGAAAATGTCCAAGAAAACAAAAGACATGGAGATCTCCTATACAACAAATTGGCGAGTTTCAAATAGATCATGTGGCGATTTCATACCCAGTACAAAAAGAAATTTACGACGTCCAAGTACGCAGAGGAGCAAACATTGATTCAGACCATTACCTAACTAGAATTAAAATCAAGTTTACAGCACGAAGAAGTCATCAGAAGAAAACAGAAATACAGAAATATGACACCAAGAAGATTAAAGAATCTAAAGTAAAAGAATAATGGGAGGAGGAAAAGGCAAACACATGGGAAGAATTTCATTCTAAAATCACGCGAATAGCTAAGGAAACTATTCCCTCGAAAAAGATATTCAAACACCCTTGGTGGGATTCAGATTGTGAAAATGCATTGGAAAGGAGAAAAAAGGCATTTCAAGAATATACAGTAAAAAATCACAAGAAAGTCTACATTTATTTAACAAGGTTAGAAAACAGGTTTCAAAATCTATTAGGCAAGCAAAAAGGAAGTACACAAAGGCACAACTGGATGCCATAGAAGAAAATTTCCAAAACTATAATACAAGAGACTTCTACGGAACTTTCTCAGATAAAATACGAGGATATATCCCTCAAAATTTATGTTTCAGAAAACCAGATGGTAAATTAGCCCTAACAAACCAGGAAAACTGTCAAGTATTGGCTCAATATTTTTCTAACCTACTAAATTGCCCAGAACCTAGTTTAAGGTTTCCCAAAGAAATCTGTGCCAACGCTCAACCGGATTCATTACCACCAACACAGGAAGAAATCAAATGTCACATTAAAAACTTAAAAAATAATAAAACATCTGGCGAAGATGGCATTGTTGCATAGCTATTAAAAAACCTAGGACCAAAGACGTTGCAAGAGCTCACAAAAATAATAACAAAAATATGGGAAACAGAAAAATTACCAGAGGATTGGAAATGTGCCCTTATTCACCCGTTACATAAAAAAGGAGACAGAACAAATGTCAATAACTACAGGGGAATCTCACTTTTACAAGTCACCTACAAAATTCTCTCAACATGCCTGCTGAAAAGAACACAAGAGCAGCTGGAACGCCAAATTGGTGATTATCAAGCAGGCTTCCGCCCCGGTCGCTCATGCATAGAACAAATATTTAATTTAAAGACAATATTAAAACACAAAGCAATTAGAAATGCCCCCATAATTTGTACATTTGTAGATTTTAAGAAAGCCTATGACTCAATTGACCGGCAATCTTTGTTTAACATTTTAGAGGAATTTGGAATTGACTCCAAAACACTAAGGCTTATCAAAGAATCACTGACAGACACTGTATCTAAAGTTAAATTCAGGAGAGAAATCTCTGAACCTTTTCTCATAAAAACTGGAGTACGTCAAGGTGACGGGCTATCTCCACTTCTGTTTAATATAGTCCTGGATAAAGTCATTAAGGAATGGAAAAAAGAACTAAAAAATCAATCCTACTGGAAACCAATCATCTTGGTAGAACCAAAGACAACGTGGAGATATCTTGTTTAGCATTCGCGGACGACTTGGCCATACTTGCAGATGATGAAGAAATCGCCACCAAACACATAGAGATCCTTAAGGAATGCGTGGATAAAGTAGGTTTACAAATTTCGTTTCAAAAGACAGAATTTTTCTGTACGAAATTTCATATACACAGTTTGAACACAAAATATGGAAAAATAAATAGAGTAAAACATTTTAAATACCAAGGTAAAATTTTGGAGCCAACCGGAGGAGAGGAAGTTGCACAGAAGATCAGACAACAGAAAATGAAGAGAGCATATGGTATGACACATGAAATATACAATAAAAAATGCATCTCCTCGAACACAAAAATCAGACACTACTGCGCAGTAATTAAGCCAGCAGCACTATATGCTAGTGAAACGCTCACACTCCACACAAAATGTGATTTAGAAAAAATACTAAAAGAAGAACGCAAAATTATGAGAAAGATTTTAGGTCCAAAATTAACAGAAGAAGGATACCGGATACAATCAAGAAGAACCACAGAAACTATATCAAACCTGGCAGCAGACATAAGAAGGCGAAGATTAAAATTTTATGGACATGTCACTAGACTTCCCCCCACACGACTCACCAACAGAATTCTCACTTACATAGAAAAAGTCAAATCAACAACACCATGGATTAGCCAAGTAAAATTAGATTTACAAAAAGCAAATACTGAACTTACAGATGTCAAAGATAGAAAAACTTTTAGAAATAAGGTGGAAAAGTGGATTGTATTGTCGGAGAAGGAAGCACTAAAGAGACCAGGAACAAAATGGACAGAAGAAAGAAAAAGAAAACATGGAGAACGAATGAAAGAAGTATGGAAGAAACGACGTCAGAAAGCTTTGCGTGATCCTTCTGGGTCCATTCGCGATAAGTAAGTAAGTATATATATATATATATATATATATATATATATATATATATATATATATATATATATATATATATCCCTTTTAATCGTACAATTTCGTATCAGTTATCTTTTGTTATAAATCTCAATATTCAGATTACAATTCTTCAAAAACTGCTCAGGCTAATCGGCACGAAGACAATCTCGGAAGCTTTCTTTCTAACAACCCCCAGAGAGAGTACTACAAAGAATAATTATGCGCTCATGGCATAGCTATTGTATGAAACTACTTTGCGCATGGATTCTGTGGGTATGAAGATAGAAAATTAGTAAACGTCATTCAAGGGTAGAATTGTATCAGAATAATTCATCGAATATAAAGAGATATTACATGTTGATACTTGCTTAATGGAGCAGAGTGATGGGATAATTTGGCATGAGACTGTTTTTTGCAAACTTGTTGTGGAGTCCTGCCCACTCGTCCAATATAGGGCGCCTAGGATACAATTCAAACAAATCTTATTAATGAAGTTTATACAATAAATTGAATTGACAATGCTTAACTTTGCCTTTTTACAAAGAGGTGTCGCAAGCAATTGGCGACATGCGAATAACCAATATCCGCCGATATACACAAGTTCCATGCAATCAATTAACACAGATCACAAGTCACGGCTAAATCGTTTCGATCACGGCTCGTCTTCTACTGCCGGTCTTCTAGAGCGGCCGAGGCTAGCCGAAGCGGTGCTTACACTCTCTTCGTATAGGTGCTGCTCCTGTCGTGGTGTTGTCCTAGTCAGCGTTCTATTGGCTGGCGTCTCATAGCCTTCTCTGGTGTATAGTTCCAGGCCGACGAGCCGGCGCTTAATGTTACGCCGGAACACTTATGTTACGAACTACGAGTTACGGTGAGGTGAAACCTATCGGGACACAGCCTAGCGTATCACTTCACTGGAACGAGACATTACAAAAGGTAGGATGTAATGTGCCTTGTGCTGTGGGATAGTATCGATTCACGTGGGTCAGATATGTGTTTCTGAATACTGCATCCAAATCGTAGGTTAGCTACGTAAATCACATTCTCATTCATTTAACTTTTCTTGGTAGCTTCGTAGGATTCTTGAACAATGTCTGCGAAAATTCTCTATTACGTGTTGACATAGAGTTTCACGTGCTTCCTTATGAATAATTGCATTCTACCTTGTACTATGAGCTGTCTTGAGATGGAACCATCATTAACTTGAGTACAATTTCTTCGAATTTATTTGCATTCACTTGCCATTGTCAAATTGATTGTATTGTGTTGTATTGTATATTAACCGGGGGCCTAGAAATGACGGAGTGGATCCGTCCCCGCCGCAGCTACAGTGGTCCACAACCCCTCGACGACTACCGTAGTCCACTTCAAACCTCCGCCGCCCCACACCAAACCCAGGGTTATTGTGGCGTTCGGCTCCCGGATGACGCCCCAGGGAACTTCTCACACCAGACGAGTGTAACCCCTATGTTGGCGTGGTAGAATATAGTGGTGTACGCGTACGTGGAGAACTTGTTTGCGCAGCAATCGTCGACATAGTGTAGCTGAGGCGGAATAAGGGGAACCAACCCGCATTCGCCGAGGCAAATGGAAAACCGCCTAAAACCTCGACACAAGTCCGCCGGGCGGATTCGTACCGGGGACCAGGCGCTCCTCCCCTGTCCGGAAAGCCGTGCGTTAGGCCGCACGGCTAAGCGGGCGGGCGTGAAATTGATAGATGAAACACAACTATTCAGAGTGACATGCCCTGGTCTCGGACACTTCATAACTGCTGTAAAGGCTCTACTACGATCATTTTACTTCAGCAGACGTGTTTATTCATATGATATGCTTTCGCAGTCAACATTTATTTCGTTAGCAGCATGATTACTTCTAGCTTCTTTGCGAGATCTTTGAGGTTTTTGAAAATGAGTTACGTCGAGATTTTCGACGATATCTTAGGCTCCATTCAGGAGCTTAAACGTAGCGTCCAACTTTAGAGAAGTCGACGGCTGTCAGTCAATTACTTATAAGCTCTTTTGACTGGCTAGTTGAAGAGCAGAGGTGAAAGACTGACACCCTGACTTACAGAGTTCTTAATAAGAAATCAACGGCACAAATCAAATACGAGAATTCTTATAAACCAAACTAATTATACATTAATTTCTAGTACCGACAGAACTCCCAAACCAAAGATTTTTTGGCTACATTCTATTACAATTTCTGCATAAGAACAAATCACACACGCTATACGCAGGTCTAAAAGTTTTACCAAGGAAAAAATTAATAATATCGAGTTAAACCTTCACAGTGTTTATAGTAATATGAAGAAAACAATATTTCGCTATCAGCGCCGTAACTCGGGCTAGAAGAAAGCTTTTCTTTTACCTTTTGTGAAGCCATATCTCTGAATAACAGCAGCTGCTCATATAGCAGGGATTTACTGCTTGTCAAAGTATTTTCGAAGATCTTCAAAGACATTGCCTCTTCAGGATTGAACTTTCGTGTTAGGAAAATATTCTAGATGTCTTTAGGTAGCTGATAAATGGAAAACGCAAAGATTGAGCGAGTGATTCTCAGTGATGCCACTGAATGGGATATTTTGTTATATTTCACGATTCTGGGGACAGTAAAGTATCACAATGGCAACGGAAATGAAGACTAGTACTTAGCATCGCGTCGTTAGGGATCGTTACTGAGGTCGAATTGGGTAAGAAAGTGAGCTGTGCCGTTTCATCATTCTCGCATTCACTTTAAGAAGTTAGCGCAAAGCACGCGTAATAGTAACCTGGGTGGTCGCACAGAGATTTCAACAGTCGTCCCGGCGGATAGAAATCCACTGTCCTACACAGCACGACGTCATTCAGTATTATATAAAGTAGTTCGCCATAGGGACGGCTGAAATAGAGATGGCGTATCAAGTGGAACGATGAAAGACATTTATCGATCGGTGTAATCAGAACCAGATACCGGCCTGGATTATAAGGTCTCTCCTCCTCTTCCTCATCTCCTACATAATGTCT
The DNA here is from genome assembly GCF_023864345.2 of Schistocerca serialis cubense. Taxonomy (NCBI): domain Eukaryota; kingdom Metazoa; phylum Arthropoda; class Insecta; order Orthoptera; family Acrididae; genus Schistocerca; species Schistocerca serialis. Next base: position 399,317,005 of record NC_064645.1, read on the forward strand.
TTCAGTTACATGGTTAACTCAAGTTCCCGGTACCACAACCGCCAGCCGACGCGAAAGCCAGCTGAGACTCACGGCGGACTTACGGAGCCACCAGATGGACTGAATCTAGGGCAGGGCAGTTGTGCCGCATTGACCTGTGACCCGGTAATTGCTATTCCCGCTGCGTGTTCCGGGGGATCAGGGGCGGCGGCTCTGATGAAGGCGACCGCCGAGCGACAGCGCCAGACAAGGAGAAGGACGGGTAGCGGTGGGTGGAGGGCTGAGGAAGGGTCTGTGGGCAAACAGTGGCCCGGCCGCTGCCCTGCCCTCCGGCTGGCTTGTCCCGCTACCACCAGGGATGGGGTCGGGCTGTGGTCTCCTCGCCGAGGTGCGGCCGCCGCGTCAAACAGCGTCCTCGCTGGCGTACAAACACTTCCCCTCTGCTGCCTTCGAGCGCTTAATTAGCGGACGGAAGCTACTGACGCAGCCACAGGCTCTCGCCTAAAAGCATACGACTGACAAGCTTTAGTTGCATTTCTTCCCGTTACATTTCAATGCTACAAAAAGCGGAATGGTAACTTCTTTCTGAAGGTAATTAAACAGTTATTCTCCTCATACAGTGTTCGTTAAGTAAAAAAATATTGATTTCCTCAATGAACATTTAAATACGTCTGTAACATTTCGTGGCCGTCTTCAATGAAGGTAAGATCTCCTAGGCTGTTCGACCGCGTCATGATACTACCGAAATTTCTTCTTCACACGTCGACGTTTGAAACCCTCCGTAGAAAATCTTCAGAACTCAGAACTGGTAAGCACAATGCTCAACTAACAGGGACAACAGAAAAGTCCAGCAGATTGGTTCAAATGTCGACTTTGCAAGCAGATATTTCAAGAGAAAGATGATGCGGTAAGATTTTACCTTCAAATATTAAGGGGGGATGTAAGTAAAATTAGTCAAAAATATTGAAGGTCTTTTCCTTCAGCTAGTTCTGTAACATGTTAGATATATTGTTTCCAATTTTCGGAGTTTAATTCATGTTGCAAATCATGTGAGGGACATCTTGCTTCTACCAGTGCACGCTGCTTTCTCCTGCCATCAGAGAATTCACCTGTTGAATATAGAAGACTGTGAGTTTCTTAAAGATGCGGTTAAGTACGGTTTATTAACGAAATGCACTTACAGTGGAACATAAAACGCGAACGAAAGCTTTAATAACCCTACTTATAGTGGACGACCGAGGACGTTTTGCTCATCTAGCACCGCTGAAATTTTCTTATGTCATACATGTCTCTTGTTCAACGGTTTTAGGGGTGGAAGAATCAGCACTCTTACGAGACTAATAGAGGTTGCGTCACTGAAAAACTTTGAAGATTCGAGATTAGATTAGATAAATTATTCATTCCATCGACCCGAAAAAGAGGGGATCCTAATGGGTGTCGAACATGTCAGATAAACACATTACAAAAATGAAATTAGTGAAACTTGAGTTTCATTAACTTTAATGATCCTCAGTCAACAAACAATAAAGTTATATACATGAATTAAAATTAAACTTCTAATATTTACAGGTTAAATACTTACATCTGCTAGCATTAAATCCAACATTCACGTTGTAGCTAGTTACTTGGCTATTACAACCAAGTATTGTCAAAAAATTAAAGTAAATTATTCATTTAAATGACCCTCAGTTAAGAACAGTCAAATTATGTACAAGATTTAAAATTAAACTTCCACTATTTACAGACTTAAGACTTATATCTGCTTTCTAAACATCTATCATTCACACCCTTCCCAAGAACCATGGACCTTGCCGTTGGTGGGGAGGCTTGCGGGCCTCAGCGATACAGATGGCCGTACCGTAGGTGCAACCACAACGGAGGGGTATCTGGTGAGAGGCCAGACAAACGTGTGGTTCCTGAAGAGGGGCAGCATCCCTTTCAGTAGTTGCAGGGGCAACAGTCTGGATGATTGACTGACCTGGCCTTGCAACATTAAAAAAAACGGCTTTGCTGTGCTGGTACTGCGAACGGCTGAAAGCAAGGGGAAACTACGGCCGTAATTTTTCCCGAGGGCATGCAGCTTTACTGTATGGATAAATGATGATGGCGTCCTCTTGGGTAAAATAATCCGGAGGTAAAATAGTCCCCCATTCGGATCACCGGGCGGGGACTACTCAAGATGACGTCGTTACCAGGAAAAAGAAAACTGGCGTTCTACGGATCGGAGCGTGGAATGTCAGATCCCTTAACCGGGTAGGTGGATTAGAAAATTTAGAAAGGGAAATGGATAGGTTAAAGTTAGATATAGTGGGAATTAGTGAAGTTCGGTGGTAGGAGGAACAAGACTTTTGGTCAGGTGAATACAGGGTTATAAACACAAAATCAAATAGGGGTAATGCAGGAGTAGGTTTAATAATGAATTGTAAAATAGGAATGCGGTTAAGTTACTACAAACAGCATAGTGAACGCATTATTGTGGCCAATATAGACACGAAGCCCATGCTTACTACAGTAGTACAAGTTTATATGCCAACTAGCTTTGGAGATTATGAAGAAATTGAAGAAATGTATGACGAGATAAAAGAAATTATTCAGGTAGTGAAGGGAGACAAAAATTTAATAGTCATGGATGACTGGAATTCGAGAGTAGGAAAAGGGAGAGAAGGAAACATGGTAGGTGAATATGGATTGGGGCTAAGAAATGATAGAGGAAGCCGCCTGGTAGAGTTTTGCACAGAGCATAACTTAATCTTAGCAAACACTTGGTTCAAGAATCATGAAAGAAGGTTGTATACATGGAAGAATCCTGGAGATACTAGAAGATATCAGATAGATTATATAACGGTAAGACAGAGATTTAGGACGAGGTTTTAACTTCGAAAATATTTCCAGGGGCAGATGTGGACCATGACCACAATCTAATGGTTATGAACTATAGATTAAAACTGAAGAAACTGCAAAAAGGTGGGAATTTAAGAAGATGTGACTTGGATAAACTGAAAGAACCAGAGGTTGTACAGAGTTTCAGGGAGAGCATAAGGGTACAATTGACAGGAATGGGGGAAAGAAGTACAGTAGAAGAAGAATGGGTAGCTTTGAGGGATGAAGTAGTGAAGGCAGCAGAGGATCAAGTAGGTAAAGACGAGAGCTAATAGAAATCCTTGGGTAACAGAAGAAATATTGAACTTAATTGACGAATGGAGAAAATATAAAAATGCAGTAAATGAAGCAGGCAAACAGGAATGAAGACATCTCAAGAATGACATCGACAGGAAGTGCAAAATGGCTAAGCAGGAATGGCTAGATGGTTAAAATGGCTGTGCGCACTATGGAACTTAACATCTGAGGTCATCAGTCCCCTAGAACTTAGAACTATTTAAACCTAACTAACCTAAGGATATCACACACATTCATGCCCGAGGCAGAGTTTGAACCCGCGACCGTCACGGTCGCGCGGTTTCAGACTGAAGCGCCTATAACCGCTGGACCACACCGGGTGGCGGATGGCTAGAGGACAAATGTAAATATGTAGAGGCTCATCTCACTAGGGGTATGATAGATACTGGGTACAGGAACAATTAAAGAGACCTTTCGAGAAAAGAGAGCCACTTGTATGAATATCAAGAGCTCAGATGGAAACCCAGTTGTAAGCAAAGAAGGGAAAGCAGAAATGTGGAAGGAGTATATAGAGGGTCTATACAAGGTCGATGTTCTTGAGGACAATATTATGGAAATGGAAGAGGATGTAGATGAAGATGAAATGGTAGATACGATACTGCGGAAGAGTTTGACAGAGCACTGAAAGAGCTGTGTCGTAACAAGGCCCCAAGAGTAGACAACATTCCATTAGAACTACTGACGGCCTTGTGGGAGCCAGCCCTGACAAAACTCTACCATCTGGTGAGCAAGATGAATGAGACAGGCGAAATACCCTCAGACTTCAAGAACAATATAATAATTCCATTCCGAAAGAAAGCAGGTGTTGACAGATGTGAGAATTACCGAACTATCAGTTTAATAATTCACGGCTGCAAAATAGTAACGCGAATTCTTTACAGAAGAATGCAAAAACTGGTAGAAGCTGACCTCGGGGAAGATCAGTTTGGATTCTGTAGAAATATTGGAACACGTGAGGCAATACTGACCTTACGTCTTATCTTAGAAGAAAGAGTAGGGAAAGGCAAACCTACGTTTCTAGCACTTGTGGACTTAGAGAAAGCTTTTGACAATGTTGACTGGAATAGTCTCTTTCAAATTTTAAAGGTGGCAGGGGTAAAATACAGGGAGCGAAAGGCTATTTACAATTTGTACAGAAACCAGATGGCAGTTATAAGAGTCGAAGGGCATGAAAGGGAAGCAGTGGTTGGGAAGGGAGTGAGACAGGGTTGTAGCCTCTCCCCGATCTTATTCAATCTGTACATTGAGCAAGCAGTAAAGGAAGCAAAAGAACAATTCGGAGTAGGTATTAAAATACATGGAGAGGAAATAAAAACTTTGAGGTTCGCCGATGACATTGTAAATGAGGAGATTGAAAGCTCAGAAGAAATTAAATCGAGAATAGGACAGGCCAGAAGTATCTTTAATAAGATGAAAAATGCATTCTGTTCGAGAGACATTTGTTTAAACACAAAAATAAGGTTGCTAAGATGCTATGTATTCTGAAAATTATTATACGGAATGGAAGCGTGGACATTGAAAAAGAAGGACATGAACGGTTTAGAAGCTTTTGAAATGTGGGCATATAGAAGAATACTTAGAATTAGTTGGGTGTCGCGGATTACTAATCAAGATGTCCTAAGAAGAATGGGAAAGGAAAAAGAATTAATTAAAATTATTAAAGTAAGGAAGCTACAATATTTAGGCCATGTTATTAGGGGAGTAAATTACAAAATATTGCAAATAATACTAGAAGGGAAAATTTGTGGGAAGAGAACGAGGGGTAGAAGACGGACATCCTGGATTGACAATTTAAAAAATTGGTACAACTGTTCAACGTCAGAACTCCTTAGATCAGCCAAATCAAGATCAGAAATTGCCATGATGACAGCCAACCTTCTTAGAGGAGGCGGCACATGAAGAAGAAGATGACATTGTAATTCTATCAGAGACAGCAAAGAACTTGGAAGAGCAGTTGAACGGAATGTACAGTGTCTTGAAAGGAGGATATAAGATGAACATCAACAAAAGCAAAACGAGGATAATGGAATGTAGTCGAATTAAGTCGGGTGATGCTGAGGGAATTAGATTAGGAAATGAGACACTTAAAGTAGTAAAGGAGTTTTGCTATTTGGGGAGCAAAATAACTAATGATGGTCGAAGTAGAGAAGATATAAAATGTAGACTGGCAATGGCAAGGACAGCGTTTCTGAAGAAGAGAAATTTGTTAACATCGAGTATAGATTGAAGTGTCAGGAAGTCGTTTCTGAAAGTGTTTGTATGGAGTGTAGCCAAGTATGGAAGTGAAACATGGATGATAAATAGTTTGGACAAGTAGAGAATAGAAGCTTTTGAAATGTGGTGCTACAGAAGAATGCTTTAGATTAGATGGGTAGATCACATAACTAATGATGAAGTATTGAATAGAATTGGGGAGAAGAGGAGTATGTGGCACAACTTGACAAAAAGAAGGGATCGGTTAGTAGGACATGTTCTGAGGCATCAAGGGATCACCAATTTAGTATTGGAAGGCAGCGTGGAGGGTAAAAATCGTAGAGGGAGACCAAGTGATGAATACACTAAGCAAATTCAGAAGGATGTGGGTTGCAGTAAGTTCTGGGAGATGAAGAAGCTTGCACAGTATAGGGTAGCATGGAGAGCTGCATCAAACCAGTCTCAGGACTGAAGACCACAACAACAACATCATTCACACAGTAGGTAGTTACTTGGCTGTTACAATCAAGTAATGTCAAAAATTAAAGTATAATAAATTTCCATTAAAATGGTCTACCGCACTTGTTGAGAAATTCGTGTAAAATTTTTTTCTCCGTTTGTGGAGTTAGCCCAAAATATGACACCATATGACAAAATGGTCAACAACAACAACAACATGCCAGTTTTTTTAATATTTATATCTCCTGTGTCTGACATCATTCGCACTGCAAACACAGACTTGTTTAGGTGCTCTAGCAGTTCGTTAGTATGTCGCTCCCAACTTAATTTATTATCAAGTCGTAATCCCAAGAATTTTACACTCTCAACATCTCCTATTTCCATGCCATCTTGTTTTATACACACACTAGGAGGAAAACTCTGGGATGTTCTGGACTGGATATAGTGGGTCTTTTCAAAGTTTAATGACAGTGAATTGGCTATGAAACACTTATTAATGTCAGTAAAAATTTGATTAGCTGCCCTTTCTAAATTTATATTTGATTTACTATTTACTGCAATGTCTGTATCATCTACAACTAAGACATACTTGGCATCTGGTAATGTAACAGATGACTGGTTATTAATATAAACAAGAAAAAGTAGTGGACCTAGTATGGAACCTTGGGGACACCACATGGAATTTCTTCCCAGTCAGATGATGTCTGATTGCCTACTGCTGATGTGTTATGTAATGACACCCTTTGTTTTCTATTAGTAAGATATGGCTCCAACCACTTTGCAGCACTACCAGTGATACCATAATATTTTAATTTACTTGAATGAATGCTGTGATTCACACAGTCAAAAGCGTTTGACAGGTCACAGAATATGCCGGTTGCTTCTAATTTGTTGTCTAATGAATTAAGGACATTTTCACTGTAAGTGTAAATAGCCTTCTCAATATCAGAACCCTTGAGAAACCAAAACTATGACTTTGACGGCATGTTATTTTCACTGAAGTGGTTAAGTAGACGATTGAACATAACCGTTTCGAAGATTTTTGAAAAATCTGTCAAATGTGAGATCGGTCGGTAATTGGACGGCATTTCTTCGTCCCCTATCTTATGGAGAGGTATAACTTCAGCGTATTTAAGCCAGTCCGGGAATGTTCCTATGATAAGTGATTGATTAGATAAATAATTTAAGATATGACTAAGCTCACATGAACACTCTTTTATTAACTTTGTTGATATGTTATCATAAGCACTAGAATGCTTTGATTTCAAGGAATTCATGATGGATTCTATTTCTTTGGGTGAAGTAACTGTCAATTCCATTTTACTGAGATTGCTTGTGTGCAGACGTGTTGAAGCAGACTGATGATGTGCGTATTGCTAGTTTTGAAACGTCAGGGGAGGGTATTGCCAAAAGGGCACGGCAGAAGGACCAGAATAGAAAAAAAATAGCTACATGAAGACTCAAATAACCAATGCTTCATTATGTGCAATATTTCTGCAACATTTCAGCGTTTCTCGCAACTTTCATTTCTCAGTGTATTATAACTCCTACTGCTGAGTACTTGCAGATGAAAAGGTGAAATTTGCTGTAGACTTTCTACGTACATAACATAACTTCCTGCGGTACAAAATATTTCAAAGTACGTTATTGTCCAAATTTTCTAATTTTTATGAAATAAAAACTGCTCTGTATCATGCACATACATTTACAAAATTGTTGTGAGAGTTCTAAGACTTATATGGAGAAACTGGAACACAAATTTTATTTATCGAATCGGTAGAAGTAACCTATTGCATTAAAGTGACAAATAAAGTTATCTTTAAGAAAATGTTTCTCGTGTGGTAGCTTGTGTACTACAAGTATGCAGCAACGCCCTGATCAAATTATTTGGCAAGATGATCGAAAATTCAAATTATAGCGTATAAAGTAATGACAAGAAATGAAAAATTTGGTTCACTTATATCTCAAACATTGAGAGTTACATTAGCTTATAATATTCCCATGTATTTCCTCATACGTCCCCCCTTAATAGAATAGATATCCAACTCATTGGCATATCCTAACACGGAACTATGAAGTAAACAGGATGACAAATATTTAATTCCCGTCCGCGTTAGTGACATAAGCACAGATTAGAGAACGATGCAGTAGGAAGTAGACCATGTCATTTGCGATTAAATAATCTTAGCGCTGTCCTTAAGCGATTTACGCAAACCTCAGGACGCGTAAATATGGAGGGCCTGTACCACCCTCTCGCCTAATGTGTGTTCCAGATCCTTAACAATGCGTCGTGTTGTCCGGTACAATACTACGGTATAGTCAACACTCTGATCCATAATGTGAGCCGTGAATGACTAGCTGAGTTAATCTTCAATCTCAAATAACAAGCGAGATGAAAGTTTTGTTTACACATATGATTCGCAGTCGTCTTTACGCTTACAAGATACGTCTTTACGCTTACAGCATACGTACCATTCTCCCCAAAAACTGCAGCACAGCAAAGCAGAGCAATTAATGGAATTTTGCTTCTTGTGCGTATCAGTATAGTAACGAATCTTTATTATTAAAATTATAGGGGATTTTTGGGCATACAGGAGTCCGGAACAGTAATATGGCCGCAACGTCTCTGAGCATCTAGTCTAAATGAGCTCCAATGAAGAGATACGCTTATAACATTCTGTGCCGTTAGAGTTGATCAGTCGCAGTGCCCGGCGAGTGGTGGCATGCGAGTCTCTCGACAATCGATAGCTGTATGTTTTCAGTGGGGAGGAGATCTGGAGAACGTGCTCCCAAGGCAACTGTCGAACTTTGTGTCGAGGAAGGTCGGACAAACCTGTAACGGCGCAGACTTAGGTTATACTAAAAGATATTTTCACAGGGGTACTGAAGGCAGGACGCAGCTACTGGCCTAATAGTTAAGAACTATAACACTTGCTGTCCCAATCTCCCCTATGCGAACTAGAGACGATTGTGTTGGCGTGCCATAATAGTATGTCAGGCACTGGGTCAGTACGACGTTGACGAATGCTATTTGATAGCCTCAGCTCCAGGATACATTCCTGTCAGGTGGCTGATGTAGAAAAGAAGTCCATGTGACCAGCAACCTCTGCTGGCGCTTCGGTCACTGTCTGGTGGCCGTGTGCCAAGTGTGTCGACTGTGAGGTAACTGGATGAACGGATAACTTGGATGTAATGTGTGCTGCTGGCTGAGCAGGCGTTAACCCACGATATACCGAGAATAATGTGTCCTCGTTTGTTTACTGCAGTTTGTATGTCGCGAGTAATAGCAAAGAGCTTGCAATACAAGATACGTGTTTCACAGTGGCGAAGGTAAAGAAGTGCTCGTTGCTCTTAGGGTATAATTACTTTTGAATACATTATGGGAGTGAACAGTGATCAATGTGTTACAAATATTTACTATCAAAAACAGTCTTGATCACAATTTATTTATTACGGTGACTGATTTCGACCATTACTGTGATCATCTTCAGAGCTACAAGTCGCGTACAAAGCTTTAATTAGAAGACTACATACATTAAAGAAAATATATAAAATTATAGAGCTATAAAACGATGAATTAACAATGAGTAAGAACCTGCCTCTGCTGGAGAATTACTACTGGAGAACGGAGTGCACGTCTTACTGTATATAGTGGAGGCTCCGCCCACTTCTGACGGAATGATGTCCTTATTAACCAATGGGTCATAGGTCGAATAACAATGTAAAATTTTTTAGTTAAAAGAACATTGTCAAGAAAGAAAATATACACGCACTAAACGTAGGTTATCTAACAGCTATTGTCAATTAAAATGCGTTAAAAATATTTAAACATGTAGGATAAATGAACCTCCTTTTGACAGAACGTGGGTTGCCCTCTCAAGGCCTGTTAGTGAACCATTTGGAACCACTGGTTGCCATGGTGAAGTTGGACGCCGTTCCAAAGATGTGGCAGCACGCTTCTTTGTAACTAAGTTGTTGCGAAAGTGGAATGGCAAAGACTGTCACGTCATACGATGTACTATTGAGCAGCAACATGTCGCTGTTGAAACGGTTTTCAATGAGTAGGCTGCAATAATTTTTAACTGACGTGTATGGTACACGCTGCAGAGATGCGGTTTATTGGTGTAAGGAGAAACTTTAGACTTTCTCTTACATAGATAACTTAATAATTCTTACAAATCAATACTAAAAAAAATATTGTCGACGAAGTTCATACGTAGATTCCATTTTTTTTTACCGCAGCGGCGCAGTTCTTTCCGTCCCTTTACGACGTACCTGCACCTACCTGTGGACATTGTCTCAGCAGATCATCAGTAGGGAAGCCGAGTGAAACCTAATGTACTTCGAAGTGAACCAGGCTGCAATGTAAGTCACTAATCTACGTTTCAGGAGGAAGTTTTCACACAAATGAAAATTTGGAAATTTTGTCCTCAATTAATATATTCTGAAACTTAGGTGAACAAGAATTACTGCCAAGCCCGTGCTAGTCTTAACACAGTCACTCACAATCCCTTTCACTCACCTTAGCAAGTTTATGGTGTTGCATTTCCCGAAAACGTAATAGCTACAAAAATACTGATCGTTTTTGATTGAGAATGCTCGCTAAATATTAAGTCTGTCGGTACCTAATACAGTCACAGTTTTTAGCCACCGACCTGCTCAATACGCCACGCGGAATATATGTCTTTTGTCGTCACAAAATTCACTTAAAAATTCCGAAATTCCTACACACACAATGGAATAATTATGCCGTCAGTTTCCAACACTTTTGATGTATGAAACACTGTTAGATCCGGCAACTTATAGTTTCCAACGGAACTACTACTACTCACGTCTGAACTGTTTCATGGCTAGGCTCCTACTCCTCTCTAGAATACTGTAAGTCTTCTCTACCAGCAGAGAAAGGCGCGCGAAGAATATTGCTTTACCATTGGTCAGTTTACTCAACAGCCAATAACAAAACAACAGTCTCCCACGTCAGTCCGCGTTTTTATCAATAGTCAATCGCAAAATAGTAAACCTAATGAGTGCAATTTTTACTGACGTAATTATCTAATATTCTGAAGTTTTGCTTATGCATAATGTTGTATACTATTGTTATTAATACCTGAATGAACTCTCCCTTTAATTTAAACTTACATTACAAATCTATTTACAAGGGTCCCCTTTGTCCATATCCATACTTCTTCGAAATGTTCCCACACTAAATCCTACTACATAACTCGTTAAACAGTTATCTTCATATTAACCTTAAACCACACTCAGGCATCATTCATACTGCTAAAACACATTTATAACATTTTACATACAGAAAAATACATAATAACACTTTATGAAAAAATTAGAACAGTTTATGAAAAACATTCTATTACTTTAGTGCACTGTAGTGGGCACAATCGAAACTAAAATCACAGTCCCCCTATCCAATACTGTCCTCTGTCGGCTGATACATAACTACGTGAGTGTCCAGTCTCACGTCACCATCTGTCACTATCCAGCTCTGATGTCACATCTCCCACTTAACCGCCTCCAAGACAGGATCGTTATACGGCACTACGCCTCAATGTGACAATTTTTAAAAAAGGCATTGCTTGTCTTATGTTGCACCAATGTTATGAACAAATAAAAATAATGAAAATGCAAGGAATTTAAAATTGTAATACTATGAGCCATAGTGTCAGAAATAAAAGGACGTGAATTAGCAAATGCGGTCTAAAAGCATAAAAGCAAACATTCTAATAACAGATAGTTAGTCATAAAATAGTATTTGATGAAATAAAATTACAAAGTAAAGACAAAATATTTCCTAAATGTCTTAATAATTTTAGAAAACGAAGGACAGTAGAGTGAACATTCTAAAGCAGTTTTATAGCTTCATAAGTTAATGTTTTTCGTTAATGTATGTAGCCCTCTAATTAAAGCTTTATATACGACTTGTAGGTCTGAAGATGATCACAGCAGTCACCGGTCACCGTAATAAATAAATTGTGATCAAGACTGTTTATGATAGTAAATATTCTTAAGGTGTACAATTTGGAGCTGGGCATTTTTCCCTTGTTTTGGGCCTTACTACGACGTCTTAAAATATGGAACATTTCCTTAATTCCCTGTAAATGTATAGGTAGTCAGCATGGTAAGATGCCATTAGCTTTCATTTACGATGGCAATCTCTCTGTTCCGTCAAACTAGGTAATTTTTAAGTCGTCTCGCACAAGCAAGAACTCTGTTTCTCTTTGTGTAGGCGTATAGGTCGTCTGAACGGTGTTTATGCGCACACGGGTGCCCGCACAGCGCGGACCTCGGCGGGCCGTACATTAATCTGAGAGGAGGGACGCCGGCCTAAGCTGTTTTGTCTCGGCCCGGCCCGGTGGCCCTGCCCGGCTCCGGACGATATATGGCCGGTGGCCGTCGCCGCGACGGCCGGCTTTCTTCCCGGGCCTGCGGCCAGGCGGCGCTGATATATCGAGCGATCCGCCGCAGCTGGCCGCGGCCGAGATTAACGTCCGCTCTGATCCCGCGGCCGCCCGGCCCTGCGGGGACGCGGCCGCCGTCCTGCCGGTGCTAGGGGCTTCCCCGACAGTCGCACGCGACCGCGGCCAGAGCTCGTCACCAACGGCGCGTCTCCGTCATTTCGACTCGACTTTCTGCGGGACGTCTGGCACCCGCAGTCATTACTTTATTGCTGTAGATTTTAATTTGAGTTGAATGAGGCTGTAACAGCAGTCTTGTGACGTCATGAGGTGTGATGAGCCAACCACGGCAGTAGGTGCTATAGTGATGAAGCTCCAACAGAAACTACTTGCTCTCTAGTTGACAGCTGTATTGAAACATACACGGGGTTGTCCTGTTCTCTGCGAGCCAAACAGAGCACTTTCATTTACTATTAGTAACTCCAGTGGTGTGCAGATCTTAAGGACGAAATTCGAAATTAACTTTCTTGAGTCGTGCTGCTGCTCGCGTTGGTGCTGTTTGTAGGTTTCCGCCCTCTCTTGGAGGCCAGACTGTACCGTTTAGTTGGCATGGTTGCGGTTGCTTGTCTTCTTCTCGTGTTGTCTGGCGCCATTCGCTTTCGCAAGCGTGTCCTGACCGCTAGTGGCAGCAGCGGCGGTTATCGCTATGTAGTAACTGTTGCCATATCTTTGGGGCGACGACGTTGATGTTCCGGGTCGTGTGAGTGAGCCAGTTCGATTGGGGACTCAGGAGGAGCCAGGTCTGTGCAGTGTCAGACCACGCCCGGACCGCTAGCGGCAAGCGTGGACTGTCGGATGGAAGGGCTGTGGTCACGAGGGTGCACGACCTCGTCGAAAACTGGATTCAGCAAGCTTTAAGATCAGTGCTTTTCAATCCATGTAGAGAAACCTCCATCACTGTGATATCTGGCGATTCTTCAGTGACTTGGCTTCGTGTTGCTGCCCGTAGTGTCGCCGAGGCGAAGAGCAGCTAGTGGAGTGCTTGGGGAAGGCGGATCTGATTAGCTTTCCTCGACTTCTTATTACTATTGACTATGTCCAACATGTTACAATTTGTTAAGTTCAACCAGCGGTAATTTTTCTTGCCTGGTGGCCGCTAAAGCCCCAGTTACCTACCCTGGGTGTTAGTGTATGTAATGGCAGTGTACGTTCCCCGCCTGGCCGTTGCTGTCCGGTAAGGCGTATAGTTTTGACAGCTTTCTTGATAGTGGGCCAGTTGGTGATTCTTCTGCTCTTGAGTAGTGGTTCCTTTCTCGTTTCAGGCGCTCTAAAAACAGTATTCTGGGGACGTAGCGCAGAGGAGGAGGAGATGTAGTGTTTAACGTCTCGTCGACAACGAGGTCATTAGAGACGGAGCGCAAGGTTGGGTTAGGGAAGGATGGGGAAGGATATTGGCCGTGCCCTTTCAAAGAATCCATCCCGGCATTTGCCAGAAGCGATTTAGGGAAATCACGGAAAACCTAAATGAGGATGGCCGGAGACGGGATTGAACCGTCGTCCTCCCGAATGCGAGTCCAGTGTCTAACCACTGCGCCACCTCGCTCGGTACGTAGCGCAGACCACCGGTTCCGGCTTTGGTGTATTGTTCCATCGTTGCATTTGGTTTATCGGACGTCAGGTAGCTTTAGCAAGATTATCATTAGTCATTCGTTAGGCTGCCCCTACTCTGAGTTACCATTTTTTGAAGTTAATGCAACTCTTGGCTGCCTATCTCAGAGGGAGTCGATTCGTGAAGCACAGTCTGTGGCCGCTTGGTTCTTGTAAGACGTGTGTTCTAAAACGAGGTCTGATGGGCAGTAGTTCAGTGCAACGCTCCTTCAGCCCACGCCTTCTGCGGGTACAATCTGCCTCAATACCCTTTAAGGAACTTACGTACTGGTCCTTGTGTTTTATTATTGTATTATTTATTACAATACCTTGTAATGTCTACATTAAAGGTTATATATGTCTGGTTAATAGATCTGGTCGCCTTCTGCAGTAAATCTAGCAGTGTAGTGTTCAGTAGATGTTAAGGGTTGTGTTATAAAGTTTACCATCATCTTATATCACCCATTTGGTGATAACTTGTTTTTTTTTTTTTTTCAAATTAAACTTCGCTATTGTATCTGCTGTTTTACACCAGGTTTCTAAATTTTTTTATATATTGCCGTTCCTGGCGTGTAAGGCCTTCAGCCGTGATTGTGGTCATTTGCTTTAAAATTCTAAATCGGTATTTGTATTTTAGCAGTAAGCCTTAAAACCTTATTTACTACCATTCCTGGCGTCCGATGCCTTCTGCTGTGTTTGTGACGACCTGCCTTTAATATTTCAATACCTGTAATTTGTAAGTTGCAGCGAGTTTTAAACAATTCTTAATTTATTGCCATTCCTGGCGTGTAAGACCTTCTGCCCAGATCACAGTGGTTTGCTTTTAAAACATTATCTGCTGTATCTGAATTTAATGGTGATTTGTTAAATTGTAACTCACTGAAAAGCACTATTATTCCTTCATTAATAACGGGTGGTATTTTTATTTATAGTTGAGTCTGGAATTACTGGTTTAAAACAAATTGTGTGTAACTGTAAAAGGCAAGGAATAGTAATTGCTTACGGCGCCGTCCACAATTGTACCTGAATCCTGCCTTCCCTTGACTACCAGGTTTCATTTCTCACGATTTGTCATTGCCAACTAATATAGCTCAATGAAAATTGGACCATGAATAGAAAGAAATGCTACAGTGCAGTATAGAAGCTAACTGAAAGAAACACACAATGAAACATACAGAAATGGCTCTATTATTCAGTGATAATAATTACGGAGAAATCACTTTCATTTATGATCTCCCATGGATATTACAAAACGCTCGACATGGTTCTCACTATGATACATGATCACCACGGAAGGCAATGGACGCTCTGCAACGTGATGCCATACTCGCCACAAAGCTGGATAAGAGATGTTTTTGTGGGACGTTCCAATCCTCTAACAATGCTGCTAACAACTGCTGGATGGTCGTTGGTACCGGTGGATGCGCTGTAATACACTATGTTATCAAAAGTATACGGACACCCAAAAAACATACGTTTTTCGTATTGGTGTAGTGTGCTGCCACCTTCTGCCAGGTACTCCATTTCAGCGAACTCAGTAGTTATTAGACATCGTGAGAGAGCAGAATGGGGCGCTCCGCGGATATCACGGACTTCGAACGCGGTCAGGTGACTGGCTGTCACTTGCGTCATACGTCTGTACGTGATATTTCCATACTCATAAACATCCCTAGATCCACTGTTTCCGATGTGATAGTGAAGTGTGAACGTGGAGGGACACGTACAGCACAAAAGCGTGCAAGCTGACCTCGTCTGTTGACTGACAGAGACCGCCGACATTCGAATAGGGTTCCACCACACAGGAATTCCAAACTTCATCAAGATCCACTGCAAGTACTATGACAGTTACGTGGGAGGTGAGGAAACTTGGATTTCATGGTCAAGCGGCTGCTCATGAGCCACACATCACGCCGGTATATGCCGAACGACGCCTCTCTTGATTTAAGGAGCGTAAACGTTGGACGATTGAACGGTGGAAAAACGATGTGTGGAGTGCCGAGTCGCGGTACCCAACATGGCGATCCGACGGCAGGGTGTGGGTATGGTGAATTCCCGGTGAACGTCATCTGCCAGTGCGTGTAGCGCCAACAGTAACATTGGGAGGCGGTGGTGTTAAGCTGTAGTCGTGTTTCTCAAGAAGGGGGCTTGCACTCCTTGTTGTTTTGCATGGTACTATCACAGCAGCACTGATGTTTTAAGCAGCTTCTTGCTTCCCGCTGTTGAAGAGCAATTCGGGGAAGGCGATTGCATCTTTCAACACGATCGAGCACGTGTTCATAATGCGCGGCCTGTGGAGGAATGGTTACATGACAATAACATCCCTGTGATGGACCGGCCTGCACAGAGTCCTGACCTGAATCGTATAGAGCACCTTTGTGATGTGTTTGAACGCCAACTTCGTGCCAGGCCTTACCGACCGTCATCGATACCTCTCCTCAGTGCAGCTCTCCGTGAAGAATGGGCTGCTACTCCTCAAGAAAGCTTCCAGCACCTGATTCAACGTATGCATGCGAATGTGGAAGCTGTCATCAAGAGTAATTGTGGGCCACCGCATATTGAATTCCAGCATCACCGTTGAAGGGCGCCACGAGCTTGTAAGTCATTTTCAACCAGGTCTCCGGAAACTTTTGATCACATAGTGTACGTCTCCGCAACGCATCCCACACCTGCTCAATGTCATTTTACAGAGAATGGGCTACAGACAGGCCAGTCCACTCGCCCAATAATGTCTCGTTCCAAGAGCTCCTCCACGTTCGATGCGGTCGCGCATTGTCATCCACAAAAATGAAGTCAAGGCCATATGCACCCCAGAAATGGATTTTCTAGGAGGAGTAGAGTGCCACAGTATTGTTGGCCGGTGGTGTACCGTGTTAAAGATCAGGACGTCAGCACGCCCATGCAAAATTTTCATCGCCATGCCACAACCGCTGAACCACTGAAACGATCTTGTTCGGCAATGTTCCTGGACGCTTCAACTGTTCGCACCTCTCGCCATATGAAGGTACGCCGAGAAGACTGCTCAGACTGAATTTACTCTCCTAAGAGAATATCACACCGCTTCATTCTTTGTTGGTTCAATTCCTATGCTAGTGGCACTAGGGCAAATGGTGCCGCCAAGGGAACACAGAGTACTGGGTGTAGAGCAAATAGACCATCCCCATCCAGTCACTGTGGCGCTGTGGACAGTGTGATAGCGTGCCCAGCAGTTCTGTTAAAAGTACATTCAATTGAACCAGCTGTTTGACGACGGTCCCTTCTTGTTGCAGCGGTCATCTGCTGCCGTTCCTCACTGATGTCCGCCATCTTCTCTCCTCCTACATCGACATCTACATCTACATCCATACTCCGCAATCCACCTTACGGCGCGTGGTGGAGGGTGCCCCTACCACTACTAGCCATTTCCTTCCCTGTTCCACTCGCAAATATAACGAGGGAGAAGCAACTGTCTATATGCCTCCATATGCGCCATAATTTCTCGTATCCGACTTTCGTGGTACTTACGTACGATGTGTCTTGGAGGCAACATAATCGTTCAACAGTCAACTTCAAATTCTGGTTCGCTAAATTTTCTCAATAGTTCCTGGAAAACAATGTCGTCTTACCTCCAGTGATTTCCTGTGGAATTCCCGAAGCATCTCTGCATCAGTTGCGTGTTGTTCGGACCTACCAGTAACAAATCTAGCAGCCCTCCTTTGCACTGCTTCGATGTCTTCCTTTAATCCGACCTGGTACGGATCCCAAACACATGAACAGTACTCAAGAATATGTCGCACTAGCGTTCTACATGCGGTCCCCTTTACAGATAAACCATACTTTCCTAGAATTCTCACAATAAACCCAAGACGAGCACAGTCCATACTTGCTCATTTCATTTCATATCCCTTTGCAACGTTGCGGTCAGATTTTTAAACGACAAGACTGTGTCAAACAGAACACTACTAATGTTACATCCGAACATGACGGGTCTGTTTTTCCTACTCATCCGCATTGACTTACATTTTTCTACATTTTGACCTAGCTGCCATTCATCGCACCAACTAGAAATCATCTTGTATTCTCCTACAGTTACTCAACAATGACACCTTACTGTACTCCACAGTATGGTCAGCAGACAACCGCAGATCGCAGCACAACCTGTGCAGACCATTTATTTTAATATTCCCTGAGGCACTCCTGAAGATACCCGTGTCTCCATATGCTCTTACTTTCTTTAAAAATCTGAAATGAGCCCCATGTCAAAATTTTCCAAATATATGGGATCTGTCTGTTTCCCTTCAACCATAGTTCACAATATCTCGTGTGAAAAATGGGCAAGCTGAGTTTCGCACGAGGGACGCATTCTAAAACCAAGCTGGTTCGTCGACGTAAGGTTCTCGGTCTCAAGAAAATTTATTATATTCGAACTGAGAATATGTTCAAAGATTCTGCAGTAAATCGATGCTGGAGACAATGGCCTGTAATATTCAGGCACCTGTTCCGGTGCTTCGTTGAAAAGCTTCCATAAACGTGTAACAGTGCTGTGAGGAATACGTAATACCTGGACCACATAGCCACACTCTGTCCTTCTTCCAGCTTCCCGATTATTCTTCTCCATGTGAAATCATCGCAATGTTGTCTTCACATCATTTTGTAATGAAGAACACCACCATAGTACACTGTAATCTCCTGCTAATTGACATACACTCCCTCTTCCCGATCGTTTAGGAGCCTTGTGTTGAGGGGCCAATTGCCCTCGGAGTTGACCTCACGCCATGTGATTTCCTACTTACTGTTCACGACAGGGAGACCTTTGGTAACATGCTCCTGCACTGTTATTCATTTCCACCTAGTAGGTAATATGTTATGTTATTTTATCTAGTTGAACGCCACATTGTGGAGAACATCGTAATTTAATCACGAGATATGTTCCTCAATAAGCTGGGAAATCCTCTCAGTACTGTACTAGAAAGTTTGACAAGAACTTCGACGGGGCCCCGTGTGAGTTGGTACACGTTCACGCTATCACCGGGTTCACGAATGTAGTTCTCTGTGAGCTGTAGAACAGCCTCGAAGTGCACTGCTGTTGTTTCTGTTTATTCTTGTTACCGGGCCCAGTAAGGTACGTAAGAGGCTTCAACAGCGTCAGATTTCGAATGGTCGCTGTGGAGGACGTGGATAGGCTGTGTATTCGTGGAAGACAGCACCATCAGTACCAGGCAGAGTTTGAAAGGGACCTCATCTCGCTTCTCCATTTGGTCAGCTGGTCGAAGTGTGCGATCTACAGACTTCTGGGTTATTCACAAATGATACCGACCCTACGTTGCGCTATGTGGGAATGTGAGGGCAGGTGTTCTCATCGCAAAAGTTGTGTGTGACCACGTATGTCCATTACAAGGGCTGACCTCTATATTGCGCAACAAGCAAATCTTAACAACTCCACATCTGCGCCAGCTATCAGGAAATACTTAACGCACATCATGTAACACACGTCGTCACCAACACCATTAGTCAGGGACTAGCAGCAGACGGAATACGGCGTTTTTTCCCCGTGCATCAACACCACAGTACAAACGACTGTGTTTGCGGCGGCGCCGTGACCGGGAAGCATGTCGTCGTATTTTGCTCAGTGATGAATCGCGTTACTTCTGAAACTACCCCAGATGAGCATCGTTCAAGACTTTGCTGATGACGTGAGGAGAGGCTCTTTCTTTCAATGTTTTGGAGAGACACAGCTGTGTTACTCTGGCGTTATGATATGGCGAACCATAGGATATGATTTCTGTCGTGGATGGTGGTGTTTGAGGAAATTCTGACGCCACAACAGTATATTCCAGACATCCTGCGTCCACATTGGCTACGTCCCATGTGACGGTATCGTAGCGCCATCGTTCAACAGGACAGTGCCCATCCACATACGGCACGTGTCTCTATGAACTGTCATCGTGATATTGAGGAACTCCAGTGGCCAACAAAGTCCCCATTTATGTGCCTGATACATAATGAGTGGGACCAGCGGGACGTCAGCTCCATTCCAAGGGCAGTATCGAGGATTTGAAGGACCATTTAGAGCACTTGTGAATCAGCTTTCCTCAGCTGAGGATACAACAGCTTTATTACAACCTTCCTAACCGAACCAGCACACGTGTCCAGCCTAGAGGAGGTGTGGGATCTTACTACCAACTGCCTTACAAGTTCCGGTCCATATTGTATCAGTGAAATAACATCATATAGCCTCTCACCCGCCGATACTTTGTCTCCTCCTCCCCTTCTGAGTGCTTCACTTATCTCTCAGGCTTTGTATTATAGCATAAACTACTGGCCATTAAAATTGCTACACCAAGAAGAAATGCAGATGATAAACGGGTATTCATTGGACAAATATATTATACTAGAACTCACATGTGACTACATTTTCACACAATTTGCGTGCATAGATCCTGAGAAATCAGTAGCCATAACAACCACCTCTGGCCGTAATAACGGCCTTGATACGCATGGGCATTGAGTCAAACAGAGCTTGGAAGGCGTGTACAAGTACAGCTGCCCATGCAGCTTCAACATGATACCACAGTTCATCAAGAGTAGTGAATGGCGTATTGTGACGAGCCAGTTGCTCGGCCACCATTGACCAGACATTTTCAATTGGAGAATGAGCTGGCCAGGACAGCAGTCGAACATTTTCTGTATCCAGAAAGGTCCGTACAGGACCTGCAACATGCGGTCGTGCATTATCCTGCAGAAAAGTAGGGTTTCGCAAGGATCGAATGAGTCGTAGAGCCACGGGTCGTAACACATCTGAAATGTAACGTCCACTGTTAAAAGTGCCGTCAATGCGAACAAGCGGTGACCGAGCCGTGTAACCAATGGCATTCCATACCATCACGCCGGGTGATACGCCAGTATGGCGATGACGAACACACGCTTCCAATGTGCGCTCACCGCGATGTCGCCAAACACGGATGCGACCATCATGATGCTGTAAACAGCACCTGGATTCATCCGAAAAAATGACGTTTTGCCATTCGTGCACCCAGTTTCGTCGTTGAGTACACCATCGCAGGTGATCCTGTCTGTGATGCAGAGTCAAGGGTAACCGCAGCCATGGCCTCCGAGCTGATAGTCCATCCTGCTAGAAATGTCGTCCAACTGTTCGTGCAGATGCTTGTTGTCTTACAAAGGTCCACATCTGTTGACTCAGGGATCGAGACGTGGCTGCACGATCCGTTACAGCCATGCGGATAAGATGCCTGTCATCTCGACTGGTAGTGATACGAGGCCGTTGGGATCCAGCACGGCGTTCCGTATTATCCTCCTGAAACCATCGATCCCATATTCCGCTAACTGTCATTGGATCTAGACCAACGCGAGCATAATGTCACGATACGATAAACCGCAATCGCGATAGGCTACAATCCGACCTTTATCAAAGTCGGAAACATGATGGTAAGCATTTCTTTTCCTTACACGAGGCATCACAACAACGTTTCACCAGGTAACGCCGGTAAACTGCTGTTTGTGTATGAGAAATCGGTCGGAAACTTCCCACATGTCAGCACGTTGTAGGTGTCACCACCGGCACCAACCTTGTGTGAATACTCTGAAAAGCTAATCATTTGCATATCACAGCATCTTCTTCCTGTCGGTTAAATTTCGCGCCTGTAGCACATCATCTTCATGGTGTAGCAATTTTAATGGCCAGTAGTGTAGTTAGACCGTCATTTTACATTTTATATTAGTTATACAACTGATACACTAGGATCACACAAGTCCCTTCACGTATCATCATCTTACTTAACGAATGACTTCCAGTGATGTGGTTCGCGTCAACCTAGAAGTACTGAGGATGATACCATGCTGTCAGAACGAGTGCGGCTTAGCTCAATCATTCATAAGCAAAACAGACTGAGAGTTTACGAATTTCTGATTGGTCTTGTGAGACAAATAATTTTCTTCAAACAACTTACGGGAATTCAGCCAAATAATGTTTACAGCGACCGCCGATATTTCGGCGGGAGTACAGCCCGCCATTTTCAAGGCACAAACTGCAACGGACAGGCGATGCACAGACAAATTTAAAACCTCGGTTCCTGTAATAATTCAGGAGAGATATCACACACACACACTGAACACCAGTGCCACCAAAGATGACCAAATTCAGAGGTATCGATAGGCAAACACTACGAACTAGCGAGAGAGGTAATATTGACTCTGTCCCTCTGTTTTTTGACAAGGGAGAAACCAGGATTCGAAGCAGACTTTAAGCAAAAACCTCCGTCCATGTTTGCAACGTTGCTCACTAATTTAATCCCAACAGCCTCCTTAATAACACTGTCCCAATAGCTGGACGTGCATGCCAATATCTCGGCAGTGTTACATAACATAGGGTGACCAGTATCCAAACAATGTTCGGCAACAGCAGATCCCCTTGGCTGCTGTAATCGTGTGTACCGTTTATGCTCAGTTCATGGCTCCTCCACGGTCCTGATAATCTGACCGATATATGTACCGGTATATATACAAGGAATGCGATATACAACCCGTCTTACGCTAACTAAGATCATCCTTAACAGAACCCAAAAGCACTCTAATTTTAGATGGAGGTCAGAAAACACATTTCACGTCGTATTTCCGTAAAATACGACCGATCATGTTGGAAGTGCTTCCTGCGTAAGGGAAAAAGGCAGTATACTTAGGTGTCGACTCAGTATTATCATTAGTCACCCTTTGCGCAGTTGGTCGATAGCGCAACGCACGTGCAATCTGTCTTCCACTATACCCATTTTGATGAAATGTAGCTTCAAGATGGGCCAGCTCTGCTGGTAAAGTCTCAGTGTCGGAAATGACATGTGCCCTGTGGACCGAGGTAAGAAGTACCCCTTCACGCTGAGCCGGTTTATGACAACTATTAGCCTGTACGTACATGACGGTGTGAGTACGTTTCCTGTAGACTGCATGGCACAATCATCCATCAACCTTCCTCCTAACTAAAACATCAAGAAAGAGAAGGCAATAGTCTTCTCGCAACTCCATCGTAAAACGTATGTTCCGGTGCATCGAGTTCAGATGTTCTAAAAAGACATTCAAATTCTTCCTACTCTGAGGTCACACAACAAAAGTGTCATCAACATATCTGAAGAAACAGGCAGCTTGCAAAGGCGCCGACTCCAATGCACATTCCTCAAAGTCTTCAATAAACAAATTTGCAATCACAGGAAACTAAGGACTACCCATCGCAACTCCATCCATCTGCTCGTAATACTGGTCGTTGAATAAAAAGTAGGTGGATGTCAACACATGCCGGAAGAGATTAGTTAATTCAACACAAAATCTAATCTCAATTAACCACAACGAATCAGACAGAGGAACACGAGTGAAGAAAGAGAGCACATCAAAACTTACTAAAATATCAGAGTCATTTAACCGCATTCCCTCCAAACGACGTAAGAAATCGGCTGAGTTCCTGATATGATGTTCACACCGAACAACTTCAGGACTTGACAGAGAAGCAAGATGCTTGGCTAACGATACGTCGCAGCGCCGATATTGCTCACTATAGGACGGAAAGCATTCCCTTCCTTATGTACCTTGAGAAGTCCATATAACCTAGGGTGAACAGCACTGTAGGTGTTTAGACTCTTGATAGTGTCCTGCGACAAACCATTTTTCTTCAGGAGGCTGTTGGTCTTTCTCTCAACACTTTTCGTGGGGTCAGCATCGATTCTGCGATAAGCTGAGTCAAATAATAAAACTTGCATCATTTGTATATAATCTTGTTTGTTTAAAACAACGGTGACATTGCTAGTCTGCAGGTAATCAACGTTTATAGCATTTGTAGACTTAGTGAAAGCTTTTGACAATGCTGACTGCAATACTCTCTTTCAAATTATGTAGGTGACAGCGGTAAAATACAGGGATCGAAAGGACATTTACAGCTTCTAGAGAAACTTCGTAACTGTAAGAGTCGAGGGGCAGGAAAGGGAAGCAGTGGTTGAGAGGGGAGCGAAACAGTGTTGTTGTCTATCCCCGATGTTATTCAGTTTGTATATTGAGCAGGCAAAGAAAACAAAAGAAAATATTTGGAGTAGGAATTAATGTCCGGGAAGAAGATATAAAAACTATGAGGTTTGCTGATGACACTGTAATTCTGACGGAGATAGCAAAGGACTAGGATGAGCAATCGGACGTAATGGATTGTGTCTTGAAAGCAGTACATAACATAACCATCAACAAAAGCAAAACAAAGGTAATGGAATGTAGTCCAATTACATCAGGTGATGCTGAGGAAATCGAATTAGGAAATGAGACACTTAAAGTAGTAGATGAGTATTGTTATTTGGGCAGCAAAGTAACTGACTATGGTCGTAGTAGAGACTTTATAAAATGTAGACTGGCCATGTCGAGAAAAGCGTTCCTGAAGAAAAGAGATTTGTTAACAGCGAGTGTAGGTTTAAGTGTCAGGAAGTATTTTCTGAAAGTATATGTACGGAGTGTAGCAATGTATGGAAGTGAAATATGGACGATAGTCACTTTAGACAAGAAGAAAATAGAAGCTTTTGAAATGTGGCGCTACAGAAGAATGCTGAAGATTAGATGGGTTGATCACATAATTAATGAGGAGGTACTGAATAGAACTGGGGAAAAGAGGAATTTGTGGCACAACTCGACTAGAGGAAGGGATCGGTTGGTAGGACGCATTTTGAGGTATCGAGGGATCACCAATTTAGTTCTGAGGGGAAGTGTGGTTGGTAACAATCGTAGAGGGAGATCAAGAAATGAATATAGTAAGTAGATTCAGAAGGATGTAGGTTGCAGTAGTTACTTGGAGATGAAGAGGCTTGCACAGGATAGAGTAGCATGGAAAGCAGCATCAAACCGGTCATTGGACTGAAGACAACAACAACATCAACAACACATGTAAACAAGATGTTCAGAGTTGATCTTGACAATATCCACTTTCAAAATTAGTGATAAATATATTTTTATGTGGAATGGATAAGCACAATTATTATTATGACAGGTAATAGCAGTAATGTTGCAGTGGACCTGTATTGAAAATAATCTTGAACATGATCTGGGTGCCACAGGCCATGCCACCCTCATCTATCATCTCTCTTCCAAATTAATCCAGTAATAGTAGTAGTAGTAGCAGTAGTAGTGTGTTTTTATGGTAGCTTTATTTCCTTTTCCGTCACACACACACACACACACACACACACACACACACACACACACACACACACACACACTCACACGTACACACACACATAATGTTTATACCATGAAATTGTAGGTAAGCAGCAAACATGAACCTGGAAAGATCGATATTTGTGAAACGCCCGCTAAACCCGCTGGGCTGAACAGGTGATTAGGATTGTGGAGAGCGCCAAATAAGTCTGGAGTCAGTTTCACCTTAAAATTGTAATTTATTGTAATTTCATAACACATTTACAACCCAAGCGGCACATAGCTGAACTTTTACAACGACAAGTTTCAAACTCCAAATCATTCAGGGCTGAAGGCCTCCACGTAAGAAATCTTAAAAATCAACAAGGTAAATTGGAAGTGACTGAAAACACGCAGTTACAATTACAAATAAAATTGAAAGCCTGAAGGCAAGGGTGGATAGGCAAACATAAACAAGATGCATTACAAACGACTGAAGGCCCACTGTAAAATTTTCAAGATTTTAAAACAAATACCATAACATTTGAAAGGCAGTAGGACCCAATGTTTAAGCCTGAAAGGTAATTTTAAGAATAACATTTCAAGCCGCAATGTTTAAACTTGAAAGGTAATTTTAAGAATAAGGTCCCAAGGCTGAAGGCCCACAATTAATTTTCCAAAATTAAAAAAAAATTACCATAAGCCTTAAGTTTTAAGTAGCTGAAACCAGACTAAAAGAAAAGACAACACAACGGCAACAACTTTTCAGCAAATATCCACTTGCCGGAATTCAAACTTACATAAAACACCATGTTTTTGTAATCATTGGGTATGATAGATTATAAACAGACAATTAAACACCGGTGACAAATACAGTAAAGACAACAGCACTCAGAAGCCTCCAGGGGGTCGGTCTGCCCTCGTTCACTTAGGTGAGACAGGTGGTGAGCCCAACTATACTTGATGCGTCGGAACCCAAACAAAGGACAGCCACGGATCGACCCACAAACAACTTGCTTGCCACCAGTCGGTACATGAGAATTCAAACACAAAATGTTACGGCCGTGATTATCCACAATCAAATATTTATATGTATTAAGCTGTCAAAATTACACACCGTGTTGGACAGCGACAACCGGTGAGGAAAGAACACTGCCTGAAATTACGTTACTGGCCAGGGCAGGTAACCGGAACACTAACGGCCACAAGACAGAAAATTCCGCTGGTGCACTTGAAATGTAGTCAACCAATATAGTTAATTCCACCACATGGCGGCTAAATTTCAGCAATACAAACACTCGACGTTGTTCATAGGAAAACCTCCCCAACAGCGAACCACCGAAACGAACCACACAACATGAATGGACGTGGCTTGGGTACTTAAAACACCACTCAACTTTGACGTCCTGGATCGGTGGACCACGAAGCTCGTAGCGATCGGACAGCTCCACACACGCTCCAACACTAAGCAGGAACCGCCAGCGGACCCAGCTGACTGCACCACGTGTAGATAACTTCCCTGGTCCACAGCAACCGTCCGACTGTCCGCAGACCCCCTAGCCGGAAACTATATGCACAAAACCAAAGATGGTACACGGTGCCAATATCGATACACATCGCTGCTGCCACACGTAGAAGGAAGAAGAACCACGGCGTAACTACAACAAGAGCGGGAAACCAAACACAGATAGGCAGCCAAGTTCACGAAAACGCATAGTTGGGAGTGTGCACGGCTCAATTTGCACCATACCTAGTGTAACAAAACGAAAATAAAAAATAAAAAAACTCGGCAATTAGGTCTTAAAGGATATGTGATGGCGACCAGCCGCCGTGTCATCCTGTGGCATGTGGCCTCCTGCTGATGCGATATGTAGGGACACGGGGACAGCACACCGCACTCCTAACCGTTGTCGAAGTTTGGACCTTGGAGCTGCTATCTCTCAATCAGGTGACTAATCAGCTGGCATCGTAAGGCTGGTTGCACATCAGTTCAGTCCTACCAGCAAGGATAAATCCTTGGCACCACTTGGAATCGAACTCAGGTCCTCGACATGGCTTCCAACTACTCTGACCACTCAGCTACGTAGATGCGCAGGCACAACAGATCCTCGAATTGAATATTTTCCGCAACTAAATTGTCCTTCGTTCTATGGTGGTTGTCATTTCACAGTCTTCTTTCCAGGTCTGAAATATTTGCAAGAATACACCAGTATCGCAAAAATACAATATTTTAATCACATGCCACAATGTTATTTTCTACACACACACACACACACACACACACACACACACACACACACGCACACACACGCACACACACACACACACACACACACACACACATCCTTCAAATTTATTTTCAACATAAATCTAGCATCATAACATAAACTCAGTAGACTGCTTAGCTGACTTTAATGCCTAACGAGCATTTAGCGAATTTAAACTTGGGATTTATATTGTTTACTTTGGTAATTCTTGCCGTGACGAGCACTTTAAGTTGTAAGTTTGATCTCCAGTAGTTCCCCTGCGTGTTGAACAAAGCCACAGAACCATTTTTATGTATTTAAATGAATTGAATGTGTGGTAAAAAAGGTCGAACACAGCTCATCTGCTAACCTGCATATAATTTGCTTCAGTACCAACAAGCAAGCCACATGTGCTTTAATATTTATGCACACAATATTGACATGTAATTATTTAATTTTAATTTCTGTTATTCTAGCAAATTGTGGTAAATCAATTCAATTTTGATAGTTAGTAAGTGCTAATTAATCTTTAGGTTCTATCGGTAGTGCCAATATGCAAGGCATACGTATTTTTTAATTCTTATAGAATACTTAAATTACGACAACAGTACTGTACTTGTGAATTTACAACTTGTAGGAACCCATACATATAACAGAGAGCTTCCGAACAACATCTACTTGACCAAAAATATGCCTCCTCATTTATTAAAATAAGGTGTTTCATCTGTCTTGATTTTTTCGAAGAGAACACCAACACAATACTTACCATTTAAATAACAAATTTTAAATGTATACAATATATAATACTGTTTACATTTTTCAAAGGCTTTAATCGCACCGTAATCTGCTGGGATGAGAACAGTACTATGTAGTCTTCCTTCTTTCTTTTCCTGCCAAAACATTTGATGATTGCTATTTTTATTCACCTTACCAAACTTCCTTTCTCATTTAGCCGAAACAAAAGAGAGAATGAAGTCTCCTTTAATATTGAACCTCTGGTTAACGCAATAGAATTGCAAATTTTCTTTCTACATACTTACATTAAAAGAACACAATTTAGATACTTACTGAAAGAGTTTGAAGTAAGCAAACTGAGCACTGTGCCCATTGTTTGTCATACACTAAGAAAAACACCAGCTGACAGTCACCAAATTAACAATTCATTATTTCATTGTTAGATGGTTTCCCTATGAATCTAAGCCGCGCGGGATTAGCCGAGCGGTCTAGGGCGCTGCAGTCGTGGACTTTGTGGCTGTTCCCGGCGGAGGTTCGAGTCCTCCCTCGGGCATTGGTGTGTGTGTTTGTCCTTAGGATAATTTAGGTTAAGTAGTGTGTAAGCTTAGGGACTGATGACCTTAGCAGTTAAGTCCCATAAGATTTCACACACATTTGAACATTTTTTTTATGAATCTGAACAAACAAATCTTCGAATGATATTCCCATTTCTCGTCCAAGATGATAGCTTAGAACTAGTGTGGATTTCGTATCTATTTGCCCTGCTGTATGTATAACACTCATTTTACAGAATTTGTGCACATATTTCCTAAAGGAAAAGATCATCAAACACTTGATAAGCAACGAAGAATAATTCAGATATGTGATGTGGTCTGTTGTGCCATAAAATATGTATGGTAAAAAGATCAAACTTCGCACGTTCTCTAGCGACGCTTACTGTTAAGTTCATGGTGTAAACACTGTGAACGTGTGCCTGAGTGTGTGTGTGTGTGTGTGTGTGTGTGTGTGTGTGTGTGTGTATTACTGTGAGGTTGCAATGAGGTTAATTGTTTCATTTTAATGGACTGTAAAGAACTAGAATGTGATTTGGGGAGAGGGTCATGGTTCATCACAATATTCATTTGTGGCATCATAAATAAGGTATCGGGGCCTGTGACATGGTAGAAACGGTTATGCGGTCTGTAACGTCACGCGTAGTAGAACTCTGGAATTATAGTACAAGGTCAATGAGTGAATTCAAGGTCATTGTCGATCCAGATCAGGTCGCCCTTTCCTCCCAGTTATACACATATTTTTGGAAAACGGAGAACAATTAATTTAGGAAATAATGTGAAACACGCAAATATCATTGTTTTTAGAGCATGGTCCAGTAAAGTACATATCATATGGACCTGAAAACATACATAAAAAGACTTCCAAGACAGGCTACAGTTGTGATGTCCTTTTAGGTGGAAGCGGCCTATAGACGTAGCAGTTGACCCCGATAAACTTACTTCCGTATAACAATTTAGATGACATTACATAGTCAAGTCGCAATCCAGCTGTCTTCCGATCAAAATCTCGACTTCCTCTAAAAACCATTCTTAACTAGTGCTTGAACTATAAGAAACCAAAGGATGGATGGTGATCGACTAACGAAAAGAATATGGAGTTTCATCCAACGTAAGAAAACAAGGCCCAGATGGTTCAAATAATGTGAAAAATATTTTAGGCGGTTTGGTATCTCAGATAGTGAAATTCCTGACAGGAACAAATTTAGAAGATTGGTGAACAACTACGAAGGCTTGGAAATGGCCTCAACGCGCAAAAGACGGAGAGGACCATGATCTGAAGATCATAAACAGGTGCTTCTTGGAGGGCTCAGAAGATAATTGCTGGAAGTCAAAGCTGGAACAAGAGCACGGCCTGGACACTAGAGCGAAGTTGGTTGTTACCACGCAGCCCATAGAGGCTCAACTCGATTAATATATATATATATATATATATATATATATATATATATATATATATATATAGGTGGCGGCTGCCCGTGCTTTTTCTAATGTCCAGCTTCGTGCTGAGGGCGTTCATTTATATTCATCGAGCATGCCCACAATTTCTTCGTATGGATGGTCCAGCGCTTCTCCCTTCTTTGTATTTCTTAATAAGATTATTGTAAAATGTCACATATTAAATCACAATATACAAAAGGACTAACCATTTTACGCAATCGAGAGCAAAAAAAGTAATTATTATTCCAGTTAATGCCTAAGAACATGTGATGACTACTCAAATTTGGCGAATCGAAGACTCTCCTACATACAGGTTGACAATCGTTGAAGTATATGATAAAAGCGTAAATTAGTTGCAAACTACGGCGTGCTCACACTTTAGTCAACATGTAAACGTCACCACAGATGGTGAATTCTTCTCGGGTTATCAGCCGAGTGGTGGCGTCGTCTTGTCGCAACGTTTCAATGAGTTTCGTACCAATCATCTTCGCCAGAATAAACTCATTGGAACGTTGCGACATCTTCTGGCGAAGATGATGGATACGAAGCTCATAGAAACGTTGCGACAAGACGACGCCACCAGTCGGCTGATAACCCGAGAAGAATTCATGAGTGGAATACGCCGAGAAATACTGCAATCCCATATGTCACTACAGATATTGGGGTTTAGGTTATGATATATTCGATATGCCTGCCGTCACTGGCGATGACGTGGCGCTGACTAATAACGAAATTCAGTATGACCCGCTTAAGTCTCGGAACACCGATGCTGTCGATGACCTCCTGAATGGTTGTATTCAGGTCAGCAAAGGTTTTGTGGTTATTGCCGTACACCTTGTCTTTAATATAGCCACACAAAAAGGAGTTGCATGTGTTCAGATCCCGAGAATATGGAGGCCCACGCCAGTGCGGTCCCCAACGTGCTCCTCCAGGACATCAAACACTGTCCTGCTTCGATGGGGTCGAACTCCGTCTTGCGTGAACCACATCTTATCGAAATCACGCTTACTTTGGACAATAGGGATGAATTCATCTTCCGAAATCTTCACGTAACTTTCGATAGTCGCCTTGACAAGAAGAAATATCGCACTGATTATTCCGTGACCGGAGATTGCACACCACACAGTCACCCGTTCGGAGTGAAGTCTTCTCGATCGCGAAATGCGGATTCTCAGTCTCCCCAACGCGCCAATTTTGCTTATTGGCGAACCCATCATAATGAAAGTGGGCTTCATCGCCAAAGCAAACCATGCATGCCCATACTAATTCTCATAATGCCCGCGGCCAATCGTGCAGTTCACGCAAACCGTTCAAAGATTACGTCGATTTTAATTCATATAGTTCAGTAATTGTCACCCTGTACTTATTCCCCTAACAAGAACAAAAAATACAGTAATCATATTCCATCTTTACGAACTGATTACCTGTATTTCTAAGATACATTACAGAGAATTCATAAAATCTTTCTTGTTTATATTCTATAACATAGTAGCATGGATATATGGTATTGGATAGTTTTTCAGCTTCAGTTCCTATTTGGTTGATGGGTTTACGAAACGCCAATTATTACAGGTAAATGAAAGAGGTTGTCCTCTCCTAAGCCATTAGAAAACGTTTTTCAATAATAAACATATAATGGTTTCCTGGCTTTTGGTAGAAGTCTTCTCGCTATTCTTAATTGTCTACCTAATTTTTCTCCCAGATATTTTAAACGACTTTTCAGTATTTACAATATGTTTTATAGATATTAAGATAACTTTCATCGTTCAATAACTTTTATATAAATGTAAAATCTGTCTGTAACCACTTTCACTCTGTAATTCGTCTCATTGTAATGCATTTGCATGTCTTGCACATTACTGACAAGAAGTTATTCATTTAATGTTTCGTTCATTTTTTATTACATTGAAATGTTTACTTGAAGCGTTTGTGAACCATAACTTAAAGCATAATTTACTGGTTTATTCAAATTTTATTTCAGTTTTTGACATTTCGTACAATTTGTTGGTAAAATTCAGGTGTTATATAGGACCCGCTGTGAAGCCAGTTGGCTTCGACTAATCAGGGAAAAGTTTGTGCATTTTCATTGGTGAAGCGTTTAGACCACGAAGAGAGGAAAAATTAGACGGGTTAGTGCTGACTAGAGTTTGTTTACGCCTGAAAAATGCTCACACTTCTATATCTGAAATTCAACTTGTTTATCTCTTAGGTGAATACCAGTAATACTTTTTGTTTAAGGGTTGTATTGTTATGTGAGCCTCACTGCCCCACTTGTTTTTAACTAATCTGTGTCTGATTTCATTCTGAGAAGCTCAGTAATGTATGTAAATACCGTAAATGTAAATTTGATTCAAAAAGTACTTGAAGTGAAGTGAAGCGCAGCTGGACAGCAACAAACTCTCTAGCGCGCAATCCGCGCAAATATAGTAGTTGTGAACCTTTGAGTACGGACTCTAAAAAAAAGACAATTGATATATTAAAAAATAAAGAGAACTCTTAATCTGTATCTTGTGGAAAGAGGGCGTATTTCTAGGCCGTCGCTCAGAACGTATTATTACATTTAATAAAAACTGGTATTTTATTGATAAAGTATGTGTTAGACTTGCCAAACATTTATGTATACAAATTTTCTGTAAGTGAAGAATAGAAATATCTTGTTTTTGGAAAAGGAGGTGAACTTCATTGTCGTCGCCGTCTATCAATAGACAGACTTGTAAGTATACAAAGTTCATTAAAATAGAGGAAAAGAAATGCATTCTCTATAGTTTTCATTCAATAAGTAACAACCTCTCATAATTTCTTAATTACAGTAATTGGGTTATGTTCTTGTACAATAGTATGGTGCTGAACTCCACTGACCAATTTTGATGTAGCAGGACGTGTAGATTGAAGGAAGTTTGCGTGCTAAGCAATCTCCGTTTCTCACCAAAAGCAGATTGCTGTTTGATCTTATTTACTTACAACAGTGGTCCCTTAGGTATGAAAAGCTACGAAAACTTGGGCTCAAAGCTATCCGCAATACGGCCACGTAACTAACAGAGTCGTATTTTAAACCTTAAAGAACAAAAACTTCCTCCAAATTGTAATATGTCACCAACTGGTGCAGAAGCTGATAATTCAAGGAGGCAGCAACCAAAATTCAGGTACCACTTACGACTTAAAGTAAAAATCTCAATTAAAAATCAATCTCTCTCTCTCTCTCTCTCTCTCTCTCTCTCTCCAAACACATATATAAATATTCATATTATAAAAAAAAATATAGAGTGTGTACCATACTGCCACTTACAATAACAGTTATATTGTTTATTTTATATACCTTATTTTTTTATTTAAGGAAATGTTACCTGCAAGAATGGAATGTTACGCTCGATAGGAGAGTAATGCGTCGGATTACCTCTCCCTAGCAACATTTTTGACAGAATGTGGGAAGATAGTTTTTATTTTTAAAATTTTTGGTGAATACCGTCATTTTTGGTGGAAGTAATACTAGGTGGGATCCTGTTTCGCTACAGTTTTGTGTTCTGTACGTGAAGGAGTCAGAGTCGAAATATGTATTAATTAATAATCTCCTTAATGATCCATACAGTAAACTGTAATTGAAAAATAGCACTCCAGTCAAAGATTTTCTTTTTTTACCCATATCTCTCCAAACTTGTAAACTACAGGGTGATTCAAAAAGAATACCACAACTTTAGGAATTTAAAACTCTGCAACGACAAAAGGCAGAGCTAAGCACTATCTGTCGGCGAATTAAGGGAGCTATAAAGTTTCATTTAGTTGTACATTTGTTCGCTTGAGGCGCTGTTGACTAGGCGTCAGCGTCAGTTGATGCTAAGATGGCGACCGCTCAACAGAAAGCTTTTTGTGTTATTGAGTACGGCAGAAGTGAATCGACGACAGTTGTTCAGCGTGCATTTCGAACGAAGTATGGTGTTAAACCTCCTGATAGGTGGTGTATTAAACGTTGATATAAACAGTTTACAGAGAATGGGTGTTTGTGCAAAGGGAAAAGTTCTGGACTGCCGAGAACGAGTGATGAAAATGTAGCACGCATCCAGCAAGCATTTGTTCGCAGCCCAAGAAAATCGACTCGCAGAGCTAGCAGAGAGCTGCAAATTCCACAATCAACTGTATGGAGAGTCCTACGAAAAAGGTTATTTATGAAACCTTATCGTCTGAAATTGGTTCAAGCACTGTCTGCAGCTGATAAGATTAAAAGAATCGATTTCTGTCATTTTATCCTTGCTCAAATGGAAACAGATGAATCTTTCGTTTCAAAGATTGTGTTTAGTGATGAAGCAACTTTCCACACTAACGGGAAAGTCAACCGTCACAATGTCTGTATATGGGGCACTCAGAATCCGCGGGAAACAACTCAGTATGAACGTGACTCGCCTAAGGTGAACGTTTTCTGTGCCATTTCAGCCGATAAAGTTTTTGGTCCCTTTTTCTTCGAAGGTGCTACTGTAACTGGACTACAGTATCTGGAGATGTTAGAGAATTGGCTGTTCCCTCAGCTCGAACAAGAAGCACAACAATTCATATTTCATCAGGATGGAGCGCCACCACATTGGCACTTATCTGTCCGTAACTACCTGAACGTAAACTACTCGAGGCGATGGATCGGCCGCCAGGCAGCCCGTGACAGAGCACTTCATCACTGGCCTCCAAGAAGCCCTGATCTTACCCCCTGCGATTTTTTCTTATGGGGGTATGTTAAGGATATGGTGTTTCGGCCACCTCTCCCAGCCACCATTGATGATTTGAAACGAGAAATAACAGCAGCTATACAAACTGTTATGCCTGATATGCTACAGAGAGTGTGGAACGAGTTGGAGTATCGGGTTGATATTGCTCGAGTGTCTGGAGGGGGCCATATTGAACATCTCTGAACTTGTTTTTGAGTGAAAAAAAACCTTTTTAAATACTCTTTGTATATTATGTTTCTTTCATTAAATACACATTTTTAAAGTTGTGGTATTCTTTTTGAATCACCCTGTATATTCTAAGCACTTAATAGATATCTGATTACTCCCACGGGTGCTTAATCCGTGCAATTGTGTGTCTGGGTTCCCCGGAAGCTGTTCGGCAGAGAGGAAGCAGCCCAAAGCCGAGGAGCAAACAGGCGCGCTGCAAGGCGCGGACCGCTATTGTAGCAGCCCGCCCGCCAAGTTGTGCTCCGGGCAGGGACGGCGGAAGCAGACCGCTTCCTCCGTTCTGCGCGACGGCCGTCAGTGGACGCCTGCCGTTAGGCAAACAGAAATCGGCGTTCTTTGCAGAGGTACGGCGAACTCGGAGCGTCTGGAGAGCAACGAAACTCACTGCCACAAATGTAACGACGTTTCGCCGTGGCCGCATCTGTGACGACGCTGCCTGAAAGTTTTACTGTGAGATTTAATGTCCACAAGTTGCTTCATGTGGGCTGGGAATGAGGAACCCACTAGGATCCTTTTCACATATCTGCGTCCGAGTCGGCGGGATTTGTCTTCAACGTTTCGGCTATCAGGAAGGCTATCAGCACACATGCAGAGTCCTTCAACTCCGTAATACGAAAGTCCTTAGCATTTGTTTGAGGAAGCCGGCCGAAGTGGCCGTGCGGTTAAAGGCGCTGCAGTCTGGAACCGCAAGACCGCTACGGTCGCAGGTTCGAATCCTGCCTCGGGCATGGATGTTTGTGATGTCCTTAGGTTAGTTAGGTTTAACTAGTTCTAAGTTCTAGGGGACTAATGACCTCAGCAGTTGAGTCCCATAGTGCTCAGAGCCATTTGAACCATTTGTTTGAGGAGCTTCTGAGCCAGTCGCTTGGCATAAAAAGTAGTGACGTTCTAGCATAGAAGGCATTCCAAAATTTAAATTTCTATGTGGTACTGAACTTCCATCGATAATACTAAACCGCTTTCTCGGAAAACAAAACCAGTTGAAAACCGCCTATCTCACGTCTTCCAGGGGTAACAAAATTTTGATCTTCAATTTCTAAACTTGTGGTGTAATTATTGACGAAATTAAAAAGCTTGAAATGCTATCATAATCTTCTCATTAAGAGGTATAGTCTAATGTTACCATTTTAATACAATAACACAAGTATTATAGTTAGAAACTGCCTTGAGGCAGAGTAGCTGATGGCGCAATTACTCGGATTGTATTCATCCAGTATTTACACTACTGCTCATTATAGTTGCTACAACACGAAGAGGACGTGCTACAGACGCGAAATTTAACCGACAGGAAGAAGATGCTGTGATATGCAAATGATTAGCTTTTCAGAGCATTCACACAAGGTTGGCGCCGGTGGAGACACCTACAACGTGCTGACATGAGGAAAGTTTCCAACTGATTTTTCATACATAGATAGCAGTTGACCGGCGTTGTCTGGTGAAACGTTGTTGTCATGCCTCGTGTATGGATGAGAAATGCGTACCATCACGTATCCGACTTTGATAAAGGTCGGGTTGCAGCCTATCGCGACTGCGGTTTATCGTATCGCGACATTGCTGCTCGCGTTGGTCGAGATCCAATGACTGTTAGCAGAATATGGAATCGGTGAGTTCAGGAGGGTAATACGGAACGCCGTGCTGGATCCCAACGGGCTCGTATCATTAGCAGTCGAGATGACAGGCATGTTATCCGCATGGCTGTTACGGATCGTGCAGCCACGTCTCCATCCCTGAGTCAACAAATCGGGGCGTTTGCTACACAACAACCATCTGCACGAACAGTTCGACGACGTTTGCTGCAGTATGGACTATCAGCTCGGAGACCATGGCTGCGGTTACCCTTGATGCTGCATCACATACAGGAGCGCCTCCGATGGTGTACTCGACGACGAACCTGGGTGCATGAATGGGAAAACGTCATTTTTCCGGATGAATCCAGCTTCTGTTTACAGCATCATGATAGTCGCATCCGTGTTTGGCGACATCGCGGTGAACGCACATTGGAAGAGTGTATTCGTCATCGCCATACTGGCGTATCACCCGGCGTGATGGTATGGAGTGTCATAGGTTACACGTCTCGGTCACCTCTTGTTCACATTGACGGCACTTTTAACAGTGGACGTTACATTTCAGATGTGTTACGACCCGTGGCTCTACACTTCATTCGATCCCGGCGAAAGCCTACATTTCAGCAGGATAATGCATGACCGCATGTTGGAGGTCCTTTACGGGCTTTCTGAATACAGAAAATGTTCGATTGCTGCTCTGGCAGCACATTCTCCAGTTGTCTCACCAATTGAAAACGTCTGGTCAATGGTGGCCGAGCAACTGGCTCGTCACAATACGCCAGTCACTACTCTTTAAGAACTGTGGTATCGTGTTGAAGCCACATGGGCAGCTGTACCTGTACACGCCATTCAAGCTGTGTTTGACTCAATGCCCAGGCGTATCAAGGCCATTATTACGGCCAGCGGTGGTTGTTATGGGTACAGATTTCTCTGCATCTATGCACTCAAATTGCGTGAAATATAATCACATGTCAGTTCTAGTATAATATATTTGTCCAATGAATACCCGTTTATCATCTGCATTTCTTCTTGGTGTAGCAATTTTAATGGGCAGTAGTGTATTACTTCTTTACTACAGACTCTGCTCGCAATACAGTTTGCAGACAGTAACCGCATATACCACTGGTCGTACTTACCGGTATATAATTATATCATTTCACGGCACACCGTTCAGGAGATATCACGTCATAAACCAACGTTCTGGCAGATTAAAACTCTGTGCCCGACCGAGACTCGAACTCGGGACCTTTGCCTTCCGCAGGCAAGTGCTCTACCATCTGAGATACCGAAGCACGATTCACGCCCGGTACTCACAGCTTTACTTCTGCCAGTATCTCGTTTCCTACCTTCCAAACTTTACAGAAGCTCTCCTGCGAACCTTGCAGAACTAGCACTCCTGAAAGAAAGGATACTGCGGAGACATGGCTTAGCCACAGCCTGGGGGATGTTTCCTGAATGAGATTTTCACTCTGCAGCGGAGTGTGCGCTGATATGAAAATTCCTGGCAGATTAAAACTGTGTTCCCGACCGAGACTCGCACTCGGGACCTTTGCCTTTTGCGGGCAAGTGCTCTACCATCTGAGCTACCGAAGCACGACTCACGCCCGGTACTCACAGCTTTACTTCTGAAAGTATCTCGTCTCCTACCTTCCAAACTTTACAGAAGCTCTCCTGCGAACCTTGCAGAACTAGCACTCCTGAACGAAAGGATACTGCGGAGACATGGCTTAGCCACAGCCTGGGGGATGTTCCCAGAATGAAATTTTCACTCTGCAGCGGAGTGTGCGCTGATATGAAAGTAAAGCTGTGAGTACCGGGCGTGAGTCGCGCTTCGGTAGCTCAGATGGTAGAGCACTTGCCCGCGAAAGGCAAAGGTCCCGAGTTCGAGTCTTGGTCGGGCACACAGTTTTAATCTGCCAGGAAGTTTCATATCAGCGCACACTCCGCTGCAGAGTGAAAATCTCTTTCTGGAAACACAGGAAGAGAGAGGGAGGATCAAAGTTGGTAGGAGGGGTAGATGGAGGGGAGGAGGGCATCAACAGGGAGAGGGAGCTGGCGGAAGCCACCTTGGGAGAGGGTAAGGAGGGTGGAGAGATGGAGACTGGGTGGGATGTGAGAATACAGGCGCGGCAGCGGGAGAGGGTGGGAGAGGGTGGGGGAGACAAGTGGGTGAGGAGGATCGAGTTTTCAGGAGGTGTACAGGATCTGTATCCATTCGAGGAAAAGGAGGAGGTGGGGGAACGGAATGAGGTCGTACAGGATCCGCGTGGGGGAGGGGAGAGGGAGAGATTACAAGACTTTATGCTTTAATTTAGAATGCTAAAATGAAATTTTAGCTAAGTTTTTCAGTATCTCTTATGGGATATGGAGAGAAGTTCGGAGACACTAAAATTACTGCATGCAGGGGAAGGTGTGCATTATCTTCCGCGTTTACACGGTAATAGCTGCTCAGAGCGGCGGCCGGCTGCCCTGGACAGGAGTGCCTCGGCAGGGTCCCCCCAGCCCGCCTTGGGGCCAGCAGGGCGCCCCAGGCTGCCGCGGCTTTACCAACTCGTTACTCAAGTTCCGCGGCGCGGCGTGGCGGGCGCTGCCCTCCTGGCGGGCCGCGAAGCGTGCATAACTTCGTTATTTCATACAGAGCGCGCCACCTAACACGGTTACAACTTACACAATACCCACCTCCCCGCGTGGCGGCAGCCTGCGTCACACAGGGACCCGGACACCCAGTCCGAGTGCGCTGGAGCTTGAATGCCTTGGCTGCACACGGCTGAACGAGCAGGAACAAAATCTACGCAGTGTGAGAATCTGTTTCACAAAAAGTAGATAAGTCCTGAAAAGGAAATTTATATATCCTATGTTTAAAATAAGTAGAAACACTATATCACACCGAAGAGCAAAGGAAAGTGGTACACCTGCTTAAGATCGTGTAGGGCCCGCGCGAGCACAAAAAAGTGCCACAACAGGACGTGACATGGATTCGACTAATGTATTAAGTAGAACTGGAGGGAGCTGACACTATGAATCCTACAGGCACTCCGTCTTCAGGCCACGAGTGGCCTACCGGGACCATCCGACCGCCGTGTCGTCCTCAGAGGATCATGCGGATAGGAGGGACGTGGGGTCAGCAGACCGCTCTCCCAGTGGTTATGATAGTATTCTTGACCGAAGCCGCTACTATTCGGTCGAGTAGCTCCACAGTTGGCATCATGAGGCTGAGTGCACCCAGAAAAATGGCAACAGCGCATGGCGGCCTGGATGGTCACCCATCCAAGTGCCGACGACGCCCGACACCGCTTAACTTCGGTGATCTCACGGGAACCGGTGTATCCACTGCAGCAAGGCCGTTGCCATGAATCCTACAGGGATGTCCATAAATCCTTAACAGAACGACGGTGTGGATATCTTTTCCGAACAGCACATTGCAAGGCATCCCAGATATGCTCAATAATGTACATGTCTGGGGAGTTTGGTTACCAGTGGAAGTGTTTAAACTCAGAAAAGTGTTCCTGGAGCCACATTGTAGCAATTGTGGGCGTGTGGGATGTCGCATTATCCTACTAGAATTTCTCAAGACCATCGGAATACACTATGGACATGAATGGATGCAGGTGATACGGCAGGGTGCTTACGTACGTGTCACCTGTCAGAGTCGTATCTAGACGTATCAGGGGCCCATATCACCACAACTGCACACGTCCCTTACCATAACAGAGCCTGCACCACAGTGAAAAGTCCCCTGCTGACATGCAAGGTCGATGGATTGATGATGTTGTCTCCATACACATACACGTCCATTGGCTCAATACAATTTGAAACGAGACTCGTCCGACCAGGCAACATGTTTCCAGTCATCAACAGTACAATTTAGGTGAGCACTGGCCCAGGAAAGGCGTAAAGCTGTCATCAGGGGTACACGAATGGACCTTCGGCTCCGAAAGTCCATATCAATGATGTTCCGTTCAATGATTCGCACGCTGTCACTTGTTGGTGGCCCAGTGTTGAAATTTGCGGAAGGGCTGCAGTTCTGTCACGTTGAAGGCTTTTCTTAACTCGTCGTTGGTCCCGTTCTTGCAGGATCTTTTTCTGGCTGCTTCAATGTCAGATCTGATGTATTACAAGATTCCTCATACTCACAGTACAATCGTGAGATGCCCGTATGGGAAAATCCCCACTTCATCGCTACCTCGGAGATGCTGTATCCCATTGTTCGGGGGCCGACAATAACACTAACTTTGAACTCACTTAAATCTTGATAACCTGCCATTGTAGCACCAGTAACCGATCTAACAAGAGCGCCACACACTTCTTGTATTATATAGGCGTTGCCGACCGCAGTGCCGTATTCTACCTGTTTACATATTTCAGTATTTGAATACACATGCCTATACCAGTTTCTTACGTGCTACAGTGTATAATCTGGTGTGATATCATGCGGAAGCAGATCTGCCAGCAACCGTATTACATTTAGTAAAGGTCGCGGCAATCAGTCGCAAATAATGCTCATTGCGTATCCAGATTTCGTGATTTGTTATAAGTACAGCTGTATAGGCTTCAAATGTGAGTCAGTCATAAAATACATACCAATAAATCAAAGTTAGAACCTTATAAGCACTTATAGATTCGCATAGTCCCAACTGAGTTCATACTGATGCCACTGTCTACAAAACTGCATTTTGGAGTATACTGTACGTTCGATCGAACTCACTTGGCATTTGGCGCTATCTCGTGGGCCCCACTTGATGAGCAACGGAGCACCAGGAGTTCCCAATGTTAGCAAGCGTCTAAAAACCATTGAAGTTCAGCTACTACAGCATCTGGAGGGTTGGTCCCCTCACTTCGAAGACAACAGATTACAGAGCCTAGGCTACCCTCAGGGTGCAATGTACGGTTTCGAAGCACCTGTTGCTGTTGCTGTTGCTGTGTCCGTCGATCTGTCTGTTCCTCTGTTCGTCTGTCTGCCTACCAACCGCTGTCGTTCGTCCGCCATTGTCGCAGCCTGCTAGCCGCTGGCCTGCCTGTTCGGCACCGTCTGGGGCTCGCCATCATCGCCGACACCGCCTGGTGCTCGCCGCCGCCTGCCGTCCGTCTGTCCGTCGCCGTCCGTCAGTCCATCGCCGTCCATCGTCGCCGCCACCGGCCGTCCGTCTGTTGCCGTCCGTCCATTATGAGCCTTCCCACCTCCACTGTCATCTACACCTACCCCTCTCCCTGTTCCACTATCACTTCCTGGAGTGCTGCCCCTGGCCTCTCTCCTTTTACCTCGACTCCCCTTCCCCCACTCACCCATTCCCCCATCTCCTCCATTGCTGTGTACCCCCAAATTTACACCCTTTCCCCAGCCTCCATAATCACAACAGCTCCCATTCCTGTCCCCACCCTCAAGTATGTCTCTGCTGCCATCCCTCAGGTGGTTGGCTTCCCCTCTCTCAACCCCCCCCCCCCCCACCGATCACTTCATCATCTGCGTCCCCTGCACACATCAAGTCACACTGGGCCACCATCGCCGCCACTGACCCAGCTGCTTCTCCCAGCTCCTCGACCACGCCTATGGGATCTGCCACCCGCCATCTCTCTCTCCTCCCCGTCTCTTTCTCCCCTCCTACCAGCCTACAGTCTCCAAAAAACCCCAGAAGGATGTCATTGCTGACTCTGCTCCCACCACTTCCAACAAAAAGTCACCACCTCCTCCTCCTCCTCCCCCCATCGTCTCCATGGACACCACCCCTCCTCCCGA
Source organism: Schistocerca serialis cubense (assembly GCF_023864345.2). NCBI lineage: Eukaryota > Metazoa > Arthropoda > Insecta > Orthoptera > Acrididae > Schistocerca > Schistocerca serialis. The sequence continues at coordinate 399,359,220 of NC_064645.1, forward strand.
CACCCATACCCCAGCCACCACCACACTTTTGTCTTGTGAACCCCAGACCCTAAGATCCTTGATGCCAGTATCCTCTCCCAGCTGATTCCTTGCAGGCACTCAGTCCTCATCAAATCCCTCTCCCTCTCCCTTCACACAGACCTACTCTGTAAACTCCCACACATTATGTTTGGCCCCCATGCATCCCTGACACTCTTCCTCCCCTCTTCCTCTCACCACCAGCCCCAGCCTCCCCATCATCCCCCCACCTACACAGCTGTGAGCACCAAGCTCAGCTCTGTGATCATGGAGGATGAGATGTTGGTGGAACTGAACTCACATCTCGACCTGGAAATCTGCTCTGCCCAATGTATCCACAATGCCTCCAGCCCCACCTTTCTCATGCAGGTCTTTTCAGAGTACACCCCCTCTATTAACCACCTCCTCACCCAGGGTGCCCTGATTTTCCACTGTCATCCCCCTGTTAAATCCCCCAAATCCCTTCCCCAATCCTACTGTTGTCAGTGCTGCCTCATGTACAACAGTCACCTGACCCCAAACTGCAAAACCCTCTCACCTGTCCCCACTTCAGGACCTCACACTTTCTCAAAAACTGCCCCAACCTCGCCACCCCTCATTCCTGTAATACCTCCATCAAACCTTTTCCCACAAGTGTAAATCTAAACCCCCTCCTGCCACCCTCGAGCTTACTGTCCCTGTCTGGCCCATTGATCCCCCATCTATCCAAACAATTCCCTCTATCCACCAGCCACAGATGAACACATCATCCAGTTCCTCGCCATAGTCCTCCAACACATTCACCCTTTTCAGTGCCCCCTCACACTCCAACATATTTCCCTCGCTGCCCACTCCATCTTTTACCTGAACACCTTCGCCACTTACTCCCACAACCATGCCTACATCACCTTCACCCTCCTTGACACCCTAGTATAAGCCTCTTGCCTACCCTCTCTTCACCTCCCATCTCTTCCCATCATGGTGCAGTACAGGTGTCACCGTGTATTCTACAATATCCACTCCTTCTGCACCAGCAAATATCTACTTATGAACACCCTCTCCCACCAGTGGGTCGACACTTCCCCCTGAACAAAGCCTTTCTCCAGCCCCACCATCCTCTCTGCACCTCTCCATATATCCTCCACTGCACTGATGCTCCTGGTCCTCAAGTGCAGGGTGGAATCGCCTTTGGCCACCATAAGCATATCCCCATCCAGCCACAACCCCTCCTTAATGATGTCACTGAACACCTTATCCTCAGAGTCTTCTTCCCCTCCATCAGCATTTCCTCTGCCAACAGCACCTTCTCCATCTATGTGATTGCTGCCGACATCAACATCCATAGCTGATCCCCTGTTGTCCTTCGGCAGTGGCATCAATTCCTCTCGACGACTGAAGGTAACCTTGTTCCCCTTCCCCAACATGCCTATCCCATAACCAACACCCGCCCTGATGTTGTTGTTGTTGCTTCCACCAACCTTCTTGGGCATATCACTGTCGACATACTTGACCCCACAGGTAGTTACCACCTTCCCATCCTTCTCATCACAATGTCTGCTCACCATCCCCTTCCAGCTCCCCTCCCTGGGGAGGGTCATCCATGAATACTATCCTGCCAAGTGGGATGCCTACCAGGAATCCATAGCCCACCATTCTGATGGCATCATCAACACCTCGTCCTTCCTGCAGAAGGCAATTACTGATGCCATGGTGGCTCATGTTCCAACTAAAACCATCCACCCCCACCATCGCACTCTCCCTCCGCAGGCTGTCCTCCTTCTCCGCAAATCTCGCCGCCTCTATCACTCCTTCCGGTGCACTCGTGACAGGGATACACTCCAACACCATCGGAAAATACAGTGACACATTCGGAACCTTATTATGGCAAAGAAACGCCAGGACTTGCGCCAGACCAGTACATAACTCAACACCACCCTTCCTATCATCTCCTCCATTTACTGTTGCGCCTTCCATTGCCGTACTGGTTCCCATTCTGCACCCCATTACCCCCTGCTTCATAACGACCACTCCCCTCCTGACAACCTCAGTGAAGACCACCCTTCCAAGGTCTTCTCTGTCATTGGTGATCTGCACTTTGATTATTCTCTTTTCCCCACCATCATAGAATGCGCTGATGCCTCAGTCACTCCACTTGCTCCTAGTCTCCAGTACTTGGGGCAGTTGCCTCCTCTGACATCAACACTCCAATCACAGCACAAGACATTAATCTTATCCTCCGGTCCAAATGCAACATGGCCCATGATTCTGACTGTGTCACCTACCACCAACTTAGAGAAAGCCCCCTCTCCTACCTGACTGTCCTTGCCAATCTCTATAACGTTATCCTCTCTACCAGCTTCTACCCTGACCTGTGGAAGAATTACCATGACCTCTTATACCTCAAATCCAACAAACCCCCTTCCATTGCCTCTTCTTGTCCTCCCATCTGCCTCACTGCCGTCTTCAGTAAGATCTTTGAATCCATCCTCTCTTGTCGTATCCAGCAGCACCTGAATAAACACCACCTCCTCCCCCTCATCTGGTATGGCTTCCCAACTTCCTTCTCCACTAAACACCTACTCCTTAACCTCATCCACCTTCTCTCCATCCAGCTTAACTCCAATTGCTCAACAATTTTTGCTTCCCTCGAACTCCAAAATGCCTGTGACCTCATCTGGCGTCCTGGTCTCCTCTTTGAACAAATCTTTGCCCTGCCTATCAATTTAGTCTGTCTCGTCACTTCCTTTCTCATATACCAGCTTTCCTATGTCACAATCCACAACAACAACTCCCATATCTTTTATCCCAGTGCTGGCATCCACCAGGGCTCCATCCTCTATCTCCTGTACACTGCTGATATGCTCAAGTCACCCCCACCTGTCCACCATCTCCAATATGCTGATGACACCACCTTCCTGGCTCTCTATCCCATCCTTCAACAGTACCAATGCACCCTCCAAACCCACCTTGACCAGTTCACCATTTGGTGTAACCAGTGGTTCCTTTGTCTCAACCCTCCAAAACCCAGGCTGTCATCATAGGCTGCACCACCCACTCCTTCCAACTCTATGATTTGTACCTGACCATTTATGGTCATCCCATCCACATCACCCCCACCCTGAGATACCTTTGCCACACCCTCGACTGTCACCTCACCTGGACCCCTCACCTCCTGACCATCCAGCAGAAAGTCCATTCCCACCTCCATTTAATGAAACCCCTGTCTGGCTGGACATGGGGATTGCATCCTTCAACCATCCTCCACACCTACAGATCCCTCATCCATCCTATCCTCTGTTATGCCAGTGTTGCCTGGATCTCCACCCCCACCCACTTTTACAAGGCCCTCCAAATCCTCGAACACCAAGTTCTCTGCCTCCACCCTCTGCCTGTTGCTGCACGTATATCACTGCATCCCTCTATCTCTCCACCTCCACACCTCCACCTCCTACATCAGAACCAATTTAAATCACTTCCCTCTCCCAGTTGTTGAACTTTGCTATGACATCTACCCATCCTTCCAACTGTAACCTGGCCTTGTTCCCTCCCTCCCCAGGGCCCCCTTTTTCCTCTCCCCTCCTTCTCCCAGAGCAGATTTTTATCCATCACTCCCTGAGTCCCTGCTCTCCCTCCTCAACTGCTTCCCTCCCACAACCTTCCCTCCCCAGCCCTCTTTGGCATGCCCCCCACTTATCTCCCCCCTCTCCTCCCCTCCCTTCCTTCTTCCTTCTGTCCCCCTCTCCTCCTCTCCCTTCCTCCTTCCCTCCACCCTCCCTCCTCCCCTCCCTCCCTTCTTCCATTCTCCATCGTCTGCATGCCCCTGGCGGATCCTCTCTGTTTGCTCATCATGTACTACGTCAGTGTTGTGTTTGTTGTGGTTCTCCTGTGCGTCCAGGGCTTTGATTTTAGTTGTGTGATGGATTTGTACATAATGTTATTGCCAGTGATTGTTATGTGCAACGCCGTCCGTCGATACTTTTGTGATACAGTGTGTGGTTTTGTTTTGTGTGCGGTAATTTTTTACGGTTTTTATCTGCATTTTACAGTCGCCCCCTTTTGTCTGTTCTCTTCAGTACTGTTCCCCCTTTTTTATGTCTATGTACACCATATTTTCTCTTTCTGTTGTTTCAAATGGAATTCCTTTGTATAATTAATGTCTTTCGGCTGAAGGGGAGCGTATGTGCTGCTGCCAGCCCGCCACAGATGGGGCATTGAATTACAATAAAGGAAAAAAGGCTACTACATGCCGATCCCAAAAGCCGCACTGATTCAACAATAGAGACGTACTTACGATTACAGTCCTTCTAGAGCGCATATGAGTACAAAGTATTTAGAAAGAAATACAGCTTATTTTGCGTATTATTACGTGATGTAGTTGAAAGCTTACTAGTTCTAACACCAAACGGCAAAAATTACAATGTGTTTTCATATGAAACTTAGGAGAAAGGACACTATACGGCAAAAAGATTTCTGGTTCTTTTGACGTACTGCTGCTGGTACGAGAATTTACAACACCACTCTTGTCTGTTCTAGTTTCTTCAACTATGTTTAGTATGTTACACTGTTTTAGTAAACATTTTATTAATTTAGGTTTTCTAAACAAGACTTTAGGTATTTTTTAAACTTTGATAAACTTTAAAGTGTGCGCAATAACCGCTGTCATTGACTAGTTCACACAATTACCACCATGCATAATTATAAATCATTGCCAGCCGGTGTGGCCGAGCGGTTCTAGGCGCTTCAGTCTGGAACCGTGTGGCCGCTGCGGTCGCGGGCTCGAATCCTGCCTAGGAATGGATGTGTGTGATGTCCTTAGGTTAGTTAGGTTTAAGTAGTTCCAAATTCGAGGTTACTGATGACCTCAGATGTTAAGTCCCATAGTGCTGAGAGCCAGTTGAAACATTTTATAAATAATTATTCACTGTTTATAGTTACAGCCACCATATTTGATTATCTAAGTAACTTTATAAAAAGAATAAAACCTAAATAAAATGAAAGAACATTGGAAGCGTAAAATAAAGTTAATACATTTTGCGAACACGTCACACGTTTGAAGTGGGCGCTGTAGATTGATTTTCCAAAATACTATGAAACCAGCTGTGTTGTAACAGTAAACAATGATTTCAGTGTGAATTCAACCTTTGAAATGAATAGTGCAGTTGGAACTGTGCGAATATATAGGTGATTTTAACTTAAACTTACTGGTATGTATTTCATAACTAACTCACAAATAAGGGATATGCGATTGCACATATAATAAGGCATGCATGTTACCTTACCAGTGTGCAAGTGTCTGCACATCTACCTGATGTTCCAAAACGCAACGCCTGAAAACTGGATTACCCAGTCCTGGTTACTCAAGTTTCTATTGGTGATAAAAGGTAGGATCTATAGTTCTGGGTATCTCTTGGACTGTGGATCACTTGTACACTCAGCAGGGTCGTCTTAGTGTCACTATCCTACAGTACAGAGTCAACGTATGAATATTACACATTTCATTATGCTTAGGCAAATGCAACAAATCGGTTGATTCTTTTCGCATTTGATGTGGTCTACGGTGGGCTTCGTGAGAATTATGGAGGTACCGTTGCTTCATTAGCGGTTCCTCGGAAAACCCCCAAAAATATTCGGTTTTGTTTTTTGCTCCTTCTTTGCCATCACAGCAGACCAAAACCCAGCCACGGATTCCAAGACTGTTATGCACAGAAAAAAGCTGTAGTTTTTACGATGCATTCTTAAGATTCCGATCTCAGGAAAATTTGAGAATTTTCTTAGTGTCTATATCCGTTTATGAGCTACAGAGGTTCAAAATTACCCTACGTATACCCGTAAAATCCGATGCGGTGCTAAAACGTAGTTTATCAAGTGAAGAAGCACGGAAAAATATTCTGCAAAGTGTCTCCGTTATCATTCGTGATTCCCATGTTACAACTGAAGCACACGTAAAAAGTTTTTCCATTCAGGTGTGCTATGACGTGTAACATAAGCTTCGCGTTATTTTGGTTTCGTATAAGTAAACTACATAAACTTTATTTTATTAAAGTAATGTTTAATAAACGAAAACGAGAAAACAATGATTCTGGAAATATTTCTAGATACTGATTTCACTCCAGCTGACTTTCTGGCTGCTCTATTACAATAGCAATCACACCTAGACATACGTCATCAGCAAAGTGGGTAAATCCCCAAGGATCATTTTCCCACGACAGGCTTGTGTAACTCTTGCCGGTTACTTAAGACGGTATTGAAAACAACATTAAAATTTAACGAATGTCTCACATACACACTCTCATTTACTCACAGGCTCACATAGCAATATTAGACACAAATAATAATTGTTTGATTTTTACATTACGAAAACGAAATATAACTAATGTCTTAATGTGAAAATCTCAGTTAGTAAATTCTGCACACTGAGGGCTCTGTTTTTGTTATCAAATGACACCAAAAGATAAACTATTATAGTTCCTAACTGAATTAAATTCTCTAAGTGTTGGTTTTTGGCCTTTTATCGTAATTTTCCTTATCTCCGAAGCTAAGATAGTTACAATGTTGAAATTTTTATACAATCTTCTCCTGAATAACAAAAGGTAGTGCGCCGATTTCGAAAATGATTGAATAATATTTAATATCTTTTATTTAGGTTCTTATAGGTGGTGAATGTACGTGTTCAGTAGGAGACACTGAAAAGCTTTCCCACGGCAGGCAGTGACAGATGCATGTGTGTCTCCCAGGTAGGCCGCCAGATGTCAGCCCCCGAAGTTACATGCATCAAGCTATCATGAAAGAAATGTTCGCTGGGAACAACTTGCTACGCTACACACCACCTAAGAACCTAAAATTTCTTTCAATTATATTTCATGGTTCTAACTGCATCCAAAAGTTGAATCTTTAACTACCGCGAAACTGTTAATCAAAATTTGTTTTTCCCAACTAACCAAACATCTAAACTACACGACAGTACTATATACATATACATGGAATATCAAAAGCTAGGACTGAATAGGATTCAATCAAATTAATTTACAAAAAATTTCTGTCTTTCACTAAAATCACATTTTTCTCACAAAATTATAGTCTTGAATATTTTCCTCAACACTGAATAAGCAAAATTATTACAGTGAACTTTTCTTGCAATTACAGTCTTCTCTGAACAGAAGTTCCTAATCTTTCACATTGTCTTTAAGCAAAAATAGTAATTTTATTACGTCGCTTTATCAGCACTCAAAAATTTACTAAAATACAATTTAGACACCGTGTAGGGTGTCCTTTCCTGAACCTATACAGATTATATTCACTTCGATGTAGGGGTCGTCTCTGAATTTTAACAAAATCTTCTCTACGATGTGGGGGTTGTCTCTTTTACTTAACACTTTCTTCACAAAACTTTGGGGCTCTGATAAATTTAGTTCAGCACTTACATACGAGTAGCATTACGTTCTCGTCACTGGGGTACATAATCCAGCTCTCAGTCACAGATTGGTGTTCTCTCTCAGTCTTGTATCGGGTTCTGCACAGTTTTTTCTTACCTGCAAAGCACGCTACGTCTAAGTGTCCATGCTTAATAACTACATCCTAACCCAACACACATATATATTTTCGTCAGCAATTGCTGCCCTCAATTTAAAAGCAAAGAATTAATGAAAAATTTTCGCAAAAATGTTACTGTCCTCAAAATTTTTCTTCTCACTTTACTCAAAAACGATCTTTCTCAGACAAATTCATATTTCATGGCAATTTAACATCTTAATACTAATCTTTCATTTAATACTAATCCGGTCAGTAAAAAGTTAATTAACTGTTTCCCTTAGAAAAAATCAACAGTATCCAAAATTGGCAGCACCACTTAATTCTTTTTCCAAAATCTGTTTTAATCATTAAGCAAGTTACTGTTACAAATTGTGCTGACTCAAAATATCAGTCTTTCTTAACTCTCTTTCAGAAAACATAATTTACTGCTTGCCTTCACACAAATAAACTATTGTACACGAAGAACAAAATACAGTGTCATAAAATATCCTGCAAATTTATGTCCGCAATCATCTGCAGCTCTGAGAAACGTCATTACACATTACATAAATAAATACAAAATTATTGAGCGCTGAAAATCATTCAGCCCACCTCTTACAGTCCTGCAACACCTCCCACATACATCGTATAAAAAGAGAAAACAATTTTATCACATTACTTAAATTTACTTATGTCCTCTACAGTAGCTCTGAAGCACACCTTACATACTACTATATACAAAGAATACCTATTCTATAGAAAGTCCTTATAAAAACTCTGAAAAATATCCTTGCCATCATCTATGACTTGAGCAAAGTCCTAACATTTATCCTACACAAAATTTGCCATGTTGTGGTTAACAGACTTATAATACTTTATGCCAGCTTCTGTGCCTCCAGCAATAAATACCCCTTAGACACACCTTTGATAAATTATTGGCAAATACCGCTAAGAGTCCTTATATAAAAAATTTGAACATGGCTCATGGCACCTCTGTGGCTCTGCACTTAGCGTACACAATATTCAAGAAAATTGAAAAAAATAAATCCTTGTACAACAGTACTGACCCTGCTAGACAATTACTGTGGCTCTTCATAATCTCATGATCAAATTACAATAAATATACAGTACATACAAAACAAGTCCTTATAGATAAACATTAAGCACGACTCACGCCAACTCGTGTGGCTCTCCAACACATCTCATTCACTATTTTCAAGAAAACATACATTACTGAAATATATTAAATACACGTAAGTCCACCTCTCGGTGCCTTTCAAGTCATCTCAAATATTAAACTCCTTTTTACCTTTCAGGCAGGCAATCCTCTTTTGCCTCTGAACACATTACCTTTACAACAACATTTCTACCAGTTACATAAAACTTCAGAAAAATTAGACATCTTAAGCTAACATCTGTGGCTTCCAAAACATATCACATTTTAAACATTAATTCCTTGTATAGGCCCTCTCTTGCCTTAAACACATTTCTTACACTGCAACGTCTTTACAGGTTACAAAAACTTCTGTATTACTCTTCATATTACTGTATAGTCACCTTAATGCATACTTTTCATTCCTCTCTCTCTCTCTGGTTAGTTCTTTAAGTTTATACTGGGACACTAGCTCACTGTATACTTCGTACTACTCCACAAACTCTATTCCAACACTATTTACAATGATAGGGAAGAGGGAAAGGTAATAGACATTAGTTCTGATTGATGAAGAGGAAGATTGACAATACGAAAAGAAACGGAAATAATATTTGTCAATAGCTCGAGCACCGTCAAACCATAGCATTGCATAGAGTACAACGCCCTCTGAGGCTTCTTAGTTACTGCTATTTAATTTGCTGCTCCATTAAATATCTCTTTACATCATGTATGTTTTTGATTTCCATGATGATTAAATGATTTTATTTCAACAGGACAAACTTCTTTCCTTCTTCATCTTCATCATTCTCTTCACTGTTTACTGTGGTTCTGCAAAAGCGTATTGGTAAGTCTTTGGCAATGCACCCCTTTTCTCTAACAAAAGGAATGGCTATAGTTTCGCCTCGTACATTTATTACTGCCTCAGTGTTTCCAAAATCTAATCATCCTTGGTATATCTGGCACCTACCAGCCCCTCAACATTAAGTCCTTTAATAATCAAAAAGTTGTGTTCCAGCTGAACCCCACCCTTGCTTCACTACCTTCTTGCTTCTACCAGTGGCGAAATTAATGTTTAACCGACTTACTGACATTATCATAACTGCCTTACTTTCCAGTAGAACATTCACAAATTCCTGTAACACTGCACAAGTATGAGAACCACTGTCAATTAAACAAGTAACTTTATCATTAAATACAATGACTTCAGTAATAGGTTGTCTGGGATTTATATTTAGACACTGAGTTTCAGGTTCGTCTAGTGAATCATGCATCACCTCTCGTCTGTCGAAACCTACCCCTCCTGTGGAAAGTAACTGTACACTTACAGGATCCTCTTTCATCCTCTTCCTCGTGCGTTTCCATAATATTAATTCCAGTCTCCAGGTACCCTCTCACCTGACCTGGGGTGCTGATCTGCCCACACCTCCGGATTTGCATATTTACTCTCTGCAATAAGTTCCTCTTTAAAATGTTTCAGCAGATGTCCGTCTGAACTTTCACTCTCACAAAATGCTACTTCCTTTTCTAAAGAAACAAATTCTTTAGCATTGTCACTCTCCTTAGCCCTCCTATTTTCGTTAACATTACTTTCAAAACACTGCTTAGTAGGTGCCTTCTTTACAAAGGGCGTCGCTAGTGGATTTAATTTGTAGTGATTTCGTCGGCGAGCGCCAGCTTCATCGCAGACCGCTAGCAGTTTTCCTGCCATATGATATTACTGCCTCTGACGCAGCTACCACCTGACAGCGGTCGCGTATCCATTACGTCGTTGTTTCTCAGCTTGCCGGTCCGGGTTAATGAACCTGCCCCTACCGGCACTTCCCCTTCCTCTGTAACTGTTCGCCCGCGGCATTGAAACCATCTTTATACTGACGTCCGCTCGGTTTTCACTGGCCTATACTCTTTCCTAGCGCTATCTTCTTCTTTTAAAAGGTTCTCAACTCTTTCCAAATAATGGAGCAGAAATGATTTTATTTCGCCAGTATAACGGCAGCTTGTTCTCAATCTCAATAATGATCTGCTCTGTTTCTACCTTAGCATCTAAATATGACAAATTCGTAATCCACTTTCGTACAAATCTCTTAATGTTATCTTTCTTTGTGTCGTATCTTTCCCTCGAACAAAATTTGTTCAAAACTTCCATCTGCTTCCTCTTTCCCCAGTATTCTTCGAAAAAGGCCTGTTTGAAAAGTACTAGTTTATCATATTTTTCTGAAGCTGAATTACCCCAGATTCTAGCTTCATCCATTAGATTCGTAGTTATGAATCCAATCTTTTGTTTGCCACTCCACACTTTAGCTGACACATCTTCAAAGTCACTCCAGAATTCTTTCGGATGCACGTTCTCATTTGGATCAAATTTCAGAAATTGACGATGCGTTACATACACAATTTCCGTAGATTCGACAACACCATTAGACATTACACAAACATTATTGCTGTTACCATTCCGTTCAACTTTTGTTAGTCTACTATCACGTTCACACAACTGCTCATTCACACTGGTACCTAACAGATTAATGTTAGTTTCTAGGTTAGTGATTTTACTAGCCACTTGTGCTCCAGACTTTGTACACCTGTCTTTCCATTCTTTATTTCTACTTTCTGAAGGCAGCATGGTTAACCTCTCAGTAATTTTCTACACTCTGTACATGTTCATGAAATTTATCCACTTCTGAATATACGTATTTTTTGAAATGTTCGCTATCCTCAGCAACGTGATTAATCTGGGAAGTTAGTTCACTTTCCACTGTTACACCTGCAGCATTACATTCTTGCCTGACATAACTAATATCACTCTTAATCTTATGGCCAAACAAAGTCAGGTCATTTTTCCACAAGTCCCTCAAATTTGAAATTTTATTTTCCAATTTGGATTCTGTTTCAACAACTCATTTATATCCAAACCTAGTTTATTCATTTTAGTATCAATGTCAGAACTTCTTGAAGCTTTTATATCTCAATCCATCTCCTTCATATGTTTGAGAATATTTGCAAACATATCTGGAACACTATCCTTTGGTTCAAAAGCCACTGATGTTGCTTCCTGTTTCATTTCTTTAACAGTAACAGGTATATGTTTAGCATAGGCTTCCACTGTGCTCAGTTCATTATCTACACCATAGTTAGACGACATTGACTCAGGTAAATCACTGTCATTATATAGCGATACATGAAAAATAAAAGTCATGGCCTCATATTCGTCCTTTTCCTTATTTAATTCTATCTTCTTCTCCTCATCTACAATTTTCTGCTTACTTTCAGCCATTTCAGACAGTTTTTCAGCACACACACAACAAAGTAAAACTACTTAACTTTTGTCTTCAGACATCTCCACTACAGCAAGATGTAACCGCGGGTCCGTACAGCAGGCTAAGCAGACTCAAGTCCAGTTTAGGGGCCACCGTGTCTGCCATTGATCCAACCTCCCCGTTTGTCTGATTTGTTTACTGCAGTAGCGCAGCGCCTGTCGATCGCCAGTTGTCAGCACATCGTCTACTACAGCGCACCATCAATTGTTCTCACTCCATGGTACACTTCACTAATAACTTTGCACTCGAGTTCTTTGCTGCTGCGCACCAACTACAATTCATTAGCACACATGTCTATTGTCCTATAATAGTTCCTTTGTCACCCGTGTGTGAATGCTTTACGAATCCATTTAAACACTGCTGCTGTTGATTTTCCTGGGTGATAAAGCACCAATTGCTGTGGGCTGGGTTTGATTGCTACTCGTCGTCCATCGTACTGTTCAAATTTAAAGTCCACCTACCTCAGATCGGCGTCTGCTCGATGTCGTTCACTCGTCAATGTAGATACTTACAAGAAGTTGTAAAAGGAGCGTTGATAAAAAACGCCACTTTATATCTACAACTACTGAGGCCGCGCAACTCTAGTTATGAAAGAAAGTTCTGTAGGAAAACTGTCATTCAGTTTTATTGGGCAGTAAGAAATGGATTGGCTTCTGGAAAATAATGTCTGAAAATTCCACACAATAATGTTTTTTTGTCCTTGATAGGCAAACGTAAGGTACTATTTAGTCCACATTAAACTATTGGCTATTACCTTTCAGTTCATGATTCATACACACATTTACATACACAGCAGCCAGAAATCTGTCCAAACCCGACCCGAACCAAACAACATTTTAACAGTCATTAATTTCACCACTAATATGAGTTATTACATTCGGCTCTTCTTGTGGATTTCCAAAACAGAAACTAATGGCCAGAAATGTTCAGTGGTTGAATACTGAAACATGTCACATGGATACTATGAAGGCCAAATTTTCACATGTGAATATCTGTCCGACAGGTTTAGTCATAACCTTTAAAATTTCTTACACATTATTTTTACTGGCACTAGTAACATGACCGTCCACATCCAGAGCTAGTGAGTGACTCCTCACTACCAGCCCCACTCCCAGTATAACTATCAGGTAACAAGCGGGAACCGTCTCAATTCTGATTGACTGACCATACTGACTACAAAACAGAATACTCGCCAAGATCACACACGCGGCAAAACTAGCCTGCACCAGTCTATACACAGATGCATTTAAGTCAATCTGACATGCAAATATTAAAGTAATGTTTAATAAACGAAAACGAAATGACATTAATTCTGGAAATGTTCCTTAGATACTGATTTTAGTCCAGCTGATTTTCTGGCTGCTTTGATACAATAGCAATCACAGCTAGACATGCGTCATCAGCAAAGTGGGTAAATCCCACGACAGGCTTGTGTAACTCTTGCAGGTTACTTAAGACGATATATAATGCAACATTAAAATTTGACGAATGTCCCACATACACACTCTCGTTTACTCACAGGCTCACATAACAATATTAGACACAAATAATAATTTTGTCTGATTTTTATATTACGAAAATGAAAAATAATTAAAGTTTTAATATGAAAATCTCAGTTAATTTATTCTACATACTGAGCGTTCTTTTTATGATTTCAAATGATACAAAAAAGATAAACTATTATAGTTCCTATCTGAATTTAATTCCCTAAGTGTTGGTGTTTGCTTTTTCCGTAATATTCTTTATCTCTGAAACTATGATAGTTACAAGTTTGAAATTTTTATGCAGTCTTCTCCTGAATAACAAAAGGTAGTGTACCGATTTCGAGAATGATTTTATAATATTTAATATCTTTTATTTAGGTTTTTATAGGTAGTGAATGTATGTGTTCAGTAACGGACCTCGAATAGCTTTCCCATAGCAGGCAGTGACAGATGCACATGTGTCTCCTGAGTAGACCACTAGACGTCAGCCCCCAAAGTTACATGCAACAAGCTATCCTAAAACAAACGTTCGCTCAGAACAACTTATGATGCAACACATAGTATACAATGAATGTGTCATCAACATATCTGCAGTAGTGTATTGTTTTCTGGGTTATTGTGTCTTTGTTGTTGAGAAGTTTATTTTCAAGGTGGTTAGTGAAAATTTCTGCAATGATTCCACTTATAGGACTTCCCATTGCTATGCCTACATCTTGTTTGTACTTTTCACCATTGAATGTGAAATAATTGTGTGAAAGAACAAGCTCTAGCTATTGTAATACTTCAACTACTTCAGCTATGGACATAGTCTGACATTTTAATAAAGTGTTTTTGATTATATCTATAGATTCTTTGAGGGGGATGCTGCTATACAAGTTTACTATGTCAAGGGAGATGAGCTTTGTATTGGATGGGATATTAAGATGTTTAATACCTTGAACTTTTCACTGAAAAAGAGGTTTTAAATTTGTATTGTTTTTGTAAAATTGAATGCAGCTTACTCATAACTTTGTAGACTGGATGATTTATAACATTGAAAATTGGTCTGATGGGGATATTAGGTTTCTGGATCTTAGGCTAGGGTCTTAACTTTGGGCCTGTTGGGTTCGTAATTGATAATCACTGTGTTTCTCCCCTTGTTAATAACTGTTTCTTTACGTTCCCGTTAAATTTCTGAGAGGGGTCATTTTTTGTATATGTTTATTCTGAAATAAATTGAGTGTTTTATTTATATATTCATGTTTGTCCATGATAACTACTGTATTTCCTTTGTCAGATTTTACTGCTAGTGCATTGTCCTCAATGAGCTTCTTGTTGATGTTCTTAAGTAACTGGTTTTCTTCTTTAGCTTCTTTTAGTGGATTATTGTTAAGGTATTTCTCTATTAATTTCTTAGATTTATGTCCTATTTATTCATTTTCGTTTGGTTTGGCTACATCTGCTACCATTTTGAGTGAGCAATTGATATCTTTAATGTTCTGCTGATTGTGTTCTGGTTTTAGGTTATGTTTAAGACCTTTCTTTAGTAGAAAGAATTCATCATAGTTGAAATGAATGTTTGTGGAATTGACTAATCTTGTGAAAAATTTGTGGGAAGAGATTAACAATTATGAACCCAACAGCCCCCAAGTTAAGAGCCCAGCCTAAGATCCAGAAACCTAATAACCCGCATCAAGCCAATTGTCAATGCTATAAATCATCCAGGTTACAAAAGTATAAGTAAGCTGCATTAATTTTAGAAAAACGATATAAATTTAAAATCTCTTTTCCAGTTCAAAATGGCTACCAAGCAATTCAAAGTATTAAAGATCTTCATATCCCATACAATGCAAAGCTCATCTCCCTTGATATAGTAGACTTATATAACAGCATCCCCATCAAAGAAGCCATAGATATAATCAAAAATAATTTATTAAAAGGTCAGACTACGTCCACAGCTAAGGTAGTTGAAGTAATAGAATTGCTAGAGTTTGTTCTTTCACACAATTATTTCACATTCAATGGAAGAATGTACAAACAAGATGTGGGCTAGCAATGGGAAGTTGTCTACATGGAATCATTGCAGAAATTTTCATTAACCACCTTGAAAATAAACTTCTCAACAACAAAGACATAATAACCCACAAAATAGTACACTAGTGCAGATATGTTGATGACACATTCCTTGTTTACAAACACAAACTCTATTAATCAGATTCAATAATTCACACAACAACATCCAGTTCACCATAGAACGCGAGAAAGGTAACAAAATTAATTTTCTAGACATGACAATAAGTAAGACAGACCAAACCCTTAATATCAATGTATACAGAAAACCAACATACACAGACTCAGTCATTCATAAATCTTCTCCACATCTCAACTCACATACACAGGCTGCATTCAGATCCTTCTTAAACAGAGCACAGAAATTCCACTTAATGCTGCCGTCTATGAGACAGAAATGAACACTATCAAACGCATTGCACATAATAATGGTTATCACGAATATGAAATAGACACACTGTCACAACGCATAACTAAAAATAACAACAAACAATGTGACACAGTTTCCTCCCACAACATCCAAAAAACTCAAGTACATAACGTTACCATATAAAGGTGTCATATCAGACAAAATAGCTAAGCTGTTTAAAAAAATAGACATCATGGTCACTTTTGCTACCAACAAAAAGTTATAAAAGGAACTGATAAGTCACATCTCGCATTGCACAGATAAGCTTAACAAATCAGGAATTTGTAAAATTACATGCAGTCATTGCAACAAATATTACATTGGCGAAACAGGAAGAAATTTTAAAACCCACTTTAAAGAACACGTTGTCTGTTTCAGACATGGAAATGCGAATAAATCAGCTATAGCGAAATATATAACACAGCGTTACAATAGACAACGACCTCAAAGTACTACATAATTTAGAAAAGAGCTGCAAAATGGTCATCTTGAAAGAAATGGAAATATTCATTCATGGCCACATGGGAGTAACAAGATCCTGAATGAAATGACAGACTTCGAAAATTTACATTTCTTTTACCAATTTCATTACAGTACTCTGAGAATAAAAGATACATAACATGGCAGACGTTTAACTCTTGTCCCAGCTATAGCTTAGGAATATGAAAAATAAGTAGTTCATATCATGATGAATACAATAATACTGTAACAGGTACTGAATTTGTAATGTATTTAGTCAACATACATCTGTAATACGATAACAAGACGTACATAGGACACGTAAACATCTGTTTCCACATGGATCGACAGATCGATAGTCAAATCGAAACCAGCTGTATTTCGAGCGCCATCTTGTCCGCTCGTTACAGATTTGTTTTTGTGATGGTGTTTCCAAGTTACTGTTATGTTAGCGAAAATTTGTGAACACAGACCAAGAAAGCGAAGAGAGCCACAGAAATGGAAACACCTCAGTCCATCACAAAGAGACTGCCACGCCAGAAGAACAAAGGTAACCACAGCATTTACGAAAAGACTATGTAACATCAGTATGACCTTATCGTAAAATTGTTTTTGTAATGCCATTTATCCTGAAGATGACTTATTCCCTCGAAACATGTCACTAAATAAATAAGTAATACAATAGTCAACAAAGTTTGTGACTGGTAGCTGTAATTTAAAAAACCTTTGCATGTTTCTCGAGACAGTCACGCTCAAAAAAATAGTCCAAATGGCTTCAAATTACCGCCTTACCTTCGTCTCAAAATTGGCAACGGAATTGCAAGTTTGCATCCCAATCCGGCAGCGCTCGTGCAAGATCTGGCAGACCCCATGTTACATGCCCACTGACTCACACCTCCTGCTGCTCTGAACTACGAGCGCTCTCTCTTGCAACGATATAGGACTCATTGTAGCAGGCACACTGTCTACTCACGGTAGGAGCCTATTCGCTGCGAGATGCTACGCAGACAACGCCAAGTTGTGTTTTTGACAACATCTTTCGTGCTTTAGTTCACAGGGCATCATCTTTGTTGCTATTGTTTCACCTGGATCCTTTTTCTTCCTAAATTATTTCTAATCAGTCTTTATAAACTTGGAGAAATACAAGTGAAGTAAATCTTTTGTTTGTTATGTTAACTTGTTCGCTAATCATTTCTGCTCTTGTCCAGCTTTCCTACGAATTGCAGTTGCTGCACCACTGTGTAGTCCGCTTCGCCTTAGTACTGCGCTTGACGTCACACACAGCCCTAGGAAGGAAGGGAGGATGGAAGGAGGTGTTAGCAGAGAGAAAGAGGCAGAGCAGGCAGTGACAGGGAGAGGAGACAGAACGAAGGGGACTGTGGCTGTGATGCATGAGGCAGTGACAGACAGGCACAGAGAGATAATGACAATTAATTAGGCTGAATGAGTGAGTGAGATTCGGCAAGTGGGAGTGCGTGAGTATGACAGAGTCATAGCTATGGAGTAATGCGTGTGAGCGAGAACTTGTATGAGTGAGAGGTGAGTTGGATGTTAGAAAGAGCACATACTGTGTTCGCATGTCAAAATATTTTCGAAAAATTTTAAACGTGCAGAAAAAGGTAGAGTGAGGCAGCTGGCATCCCACCTTTCAGTCAGAGTCTTTTAAAGAAATGGGAAAATATTCTCATTTTTGTATATGAGTGTTTTTCGGCTGATTGTAACTGGTTCTCTATAAGTCTGTTAGCCACTGTGTGACCGGAATCTGGATATGCAATAGATATTGTCTGCCAGTGATTGCTATACCCTTTTCTTTTGGGCGTAAAGTAAGTTTACCGGGCGTAATTTTAGTTACCCCTTTGACAGAGATCGCTGTTCATTTTAGACAGCTGTAGATGGAGAAGGCCGAATATCAGGCCCTCCACAGGTGACGTCAGGCATGAGAGTGAACCAGTTAGTCGAAGTAGACACCAGCCCTGATTTTTTAAAGAACAGAACTCACATATAAAAACGTCTCCCGAACTTAGTGTCGGAAAGTTACATAATTTCGCAAGATAATTAAGTGGTGGTGGTGGTTAGTGTTTAACGCCCGTCGACTACGAGGTCATTAGAGACGGAGTGCAAGCTCGGGTTAGGGAAGGATTGGGAAGGAAATCGGCCGTGCCCTTTCAAAGGAACCATCCCGGCATTTGCCTGAAACGGTTGAGGGAAATCACGGAAAACCTAAATCAGGATGGCCGGAGACGGGATTGAACCGTCGTCCTCCCCAATGCGAGTCCAGTGTATAATTAAGTGATTCATGTATTATTGTACGAACAGCGAAAACATAGTATGCGATAAACTGTTTTCAATTTATCATTTTGCGGGACTTGTCAACGAGGAAAAGGTTTTTGGATGTCGCTAAGTGCTCTCATGCACAAATACTATACGAATATGAGTTGTTCTGCCTCAAGACGTATACACACACTATCTAACCGTAACACTGAGTTAAGTCTTCTGCATAAAGTTATAGCTCTTAATGAGCAGATTATGACAGCATTTAAAACCTTTGAATTCGGTTAATAAACGTATGAATATTGAAAATAATGACGAAATAAATCTCGGGTGAACAGCTGGTATGAGTGTGCATAGGACACAATATTTCGGCAGTCGACCTCGTTTGTATCATCAGGTGCGGTGATGTACTGACCGGCGGTGGGCGGCGCCATGTATGTATAGGACAATCCCCCTCCCGCTCCTACCTCAGGCGCTTCCTACGAGTCGGTGCGGTCCAGGTATAGCGTTCGTTCTCCCGCCGTCTGGGCGCTGCGTCCTAGGTCTTCTCGTTCAGGAGGGTTCTGCCGGCACCGCTCTCGTTATTCTTCCCTCCTCCCCCGAAATCGGTACACTCTGGGAAAAATCCTTTTTCTTCTTAATCCAGGTGATCGCGGGTTCCGACGCCTTGCAAAGGATGTAACCGCTGTCACGATTTAGTTGTGGCTCCCTTATTCTGATCTCTATGGCTTCTTTGATGACACAGTCCCAGTATTTGTAAGTCTGTGCCAGGACTTTGGTTTGGTCATAACCCATGCTGTGGAGCTCCGACATGGTCTGACCTATGTATACACTACCGCATTGGCAAGGTATCTGATAAACCACTGATTTACGTAGACCAAGGTTGTCCTTGACACTACCAAGAAGGCTCTTGGTTTTGCTTGGAGCACGGAAAATGGTTTTCACTTGGTGTTTACGTAAAATGCGCCCAATTTTTCCGGATAAGGCCCCACAAAACGGAATAATAGCCAAGACCGCCTCCTCCAGAGGTTCATCCTCAGTTTCCTCCGGTGCTGCAGGTGTGGGATGTACAGCCTTCAGAATTTGCCCTTCCTTGTAACCGTTCCTCCGAAACACCGTCTTCAGATGGTCCAATTGTTGTTGGAGACTGTCCCTGTCGGAGATGGTGTGAGCTCTGTGTACAAGAGTTTTGAGCACGCCATTCTTTTGTGCCAGGTGGTGTCAGCTATCCGCATGTAGGTACAAATCGGTGTGCGTCTTCTTCCTGTACACGCTGTGGCCCAAAGTGCCGTCAGCTCGTCTTCTAATCAAAACATCTAGGAAACGGAGCATCGCATCCTTTTCGATCTCCATGGTGAACTTAATATTCTCGTGTCTGGATTTGAGATGTGTGAGGAAGTCTGCCAGTTTATCTCTTCCATGTGGCCATATCTAAAGAAACAGATGGGTATTAGATGTGCAGATTCAGGAGCTTCCTCCTCGAAATGTTCCATGTACATATTTGCGACAACTGGTGAGAGAGAACTCCCCCTGGCTTCTCCTTCTGTCTGCTCGTAGTATTCAGCGTCAAATAAGAAGTAAGTGGGTGTCAGAACATGTGTGAAAAGGTTGGTGGTCTCTTCGTCAAATTTCTGGCAGATGAGTTCCAAGGATTCGTTAGTGAATAGAAATACCACGTCGAAGCTCACCAGTATGTCAGCTTCCTTAAGCGCAAGGTTGTTGATGCGTCCCGGGGAATCCACGGAGTTACGGATATGGTGAGTACATCTCCCAACGTAAGGGCTAAGCAGTTGTTCGAGGTGCTTGGCGAGAAAGTACGTTGGGGCACCAACATTGCTGACAATGGGACGTAACAGAATCGATTCCTTGTGCACCTTCGGCAGTCCGTAAAGTCTAGGGGGAACAGCATCCCTCGGCGCGTAGCTTCTTGGTAGTGTCGACAGGGAAGCCGGAACCCTTGAGAAGCGCCAGAGTCTTCCTTTCGACCCTCTTGGTAAGATCGGTGTCAATCTTGCGGTATGCGCTGTCACCAAGTAGGCCCCGCATCTTGTCAGCATAATCCTGTCGGGATAGGATCACTGTTGCGTTGCCCTTGTCTGCAGGTAATATTACTATGTATGGATCTTCTCTTAGCTCCCGTATGGCGGCCCTCTCCCTGTAGGAAACTTTCGGGTTCATCTGCTTCGTTTTGGTTAGAGATCTGCAGGTTTCACGACGAACTTCTTCAGCAGCTTCAGGTGGAAGTCGAGCAGCTGTTTGTTTCACTGTGCTAATGATGTCAGCGATGGGTACATCTTTAGGAGTCGGAGCGAAATTCAATCCTTTCTTGAGAACCGAAATAGCGTCATCATCCAGTTCCTTGTTAGTGAGATTTATGATGGTCTTTCCGCTGCCTATATATGCCTGGCTCCGGCTCACCACCGGTCAGTACATCAGCGCACCTGATGATGGCAACGTGGTCGATTGCCGAAACATTGTATCCTATGCTCACTCATACTAGGCTGTTCAGCCGAGATTTATTTCGTCATGAAATAAGCTTGGAGAAATTCAAGAATCACATTGAAAATAATGTTTTCGTTGTTTCTGGAAGGCCTCAGACGGGCAGATCTGTTTCAGATGTTTAATACCACAGGTGTGCCGGTCTGTTGTATGTAGTTAACACAGTGACAGGGTCGACATGGAGACGTGACTGAATGGGACAAAGGGGCCGTTGTTTCTTGACTTATTCGTGGTAATACCGTGAATGAGGTTGTAAAAATTTTTGCTGTATTAACAAGGAATGTACAAGTTGTCTGCAAGGTGAAGTGTATGACTGGCAGCCGTGTAGTGCAGCATAGAAACAATTAGTTAGCGCAGTTTACTATCAACTGCAGTAAATATAAATTCAGCAGTATTGCTCTTCAACTCAACCAGACATAAAAACCTTTCTTTAAACTGAAAAGCTGGAAACGATGCAAAATAATGAACTAGCAATGGCCACTTTGATTAGAAACACCTGTAAATTCGTCTGCCATTAAGGATCAGTAGTTGTCAAGAACAACTGTATCGTCTTGAATATCTAGAACCTCACCAAGGCAATTTAATAATCCTGAATAAGTATTTTTGCTATCATACGTGGACTTTGCACTTTCATATTTAACCCACTTTTCAATATTAATGTTGCATTTTTTAACTTACTAATCAGAGGTTCGTATGTTGTTATGTGGGAGATATCTCACTATTAAGAAAATACTCACTTCAAATTAAGGAAGGTATTGTTTGGCAATTTAACACTCATTTTCATATTGCTTAATTAGCTCCGCATGAGTTGAGACGTTTCGTCTCTGTAACACAATGTTCGCATGTTTTTCTGAACTGGCGTGTTTTTCTAGTTTTACCGTCGTTCCAGTAGCTTCTCTACATTTAGTGCAACCTACAGAGGTCAACTCTCCCTATGTTTTTTGTAGAGCTTCGATACCATTTTTAAATGCATTCCACACAATTTACAGAAAGGCCTACTCCAATCGCGGTCAAACTATAAGCAATTGTACCTATACAAACATTTTCGCTCGTGCTTAATCATGCGTTCAAATCCTTGTTTAGAATGACGAATTAAGCATCGGTCATAAATACCGGGTGATCATAAAGTCAGTATAAATTTTAAAACTTAATAAACCACGGAATAATGTAGATAGACAGGTAAAAACTGACACACATGCTTGGAATGACATGGGGTTTTATCAGAACAAAAAAAACACCCCATATTGCTAGACGCGTGAAAGATCTCTTGGGCGCGTCGTTTGGTGACGATCGTGTGCTCAGCCGCCTCCCAGGTCCCCAGACCTCAGTCGGTGCGATTATTGGCTTTGTGGTTACCTGAAGTCGCAAGTGTATCGTGATCGACCGACATCTCTAGGGGTCTGAAAGACATGCTTTACAGTGCTGTTCACAACATTATTCCTCGACTACAGCTATTGTTGATGAATGATGGTGGACATATTGAGCATTTCCTGTAAAGAACATCATCTTTGCTTTGTCTTACTTTGTTATGCTAATTATTGCTATTCTGATCAGATGAAGAGCCATCTGTCGGACATTTTTTTAACTATTTCTTTTTGCTCTAATAAACCCCCATGTCATTCCAAGCATGTGTGTCACTTCTCTCTATCCACATTATTCCGTGATTTATTCAGTTTTCAAATTTATACTGACTTTTTTATCACCCGGTACTAGGTTTTCGTTTGAAGACTAAGGAAGATTAATTGAAGATTGAGTAAGCAGTTCATTATCACATTCACTACCATTTCTTTCACCAGACTCACACTCATCTATGTCTATCTGCGAAAACTGTATCAAAATCCGTACAGCAGCTTCTCAGATTACCGTTCACGTGTTGACAGGAAATCACGGAGGGGGCTAAATTTTATATGTACTGGTAGAAGAGACATGTATCGATGCTCTCGGAAGTTGGAATGGAGTCTACCGTTTTTCTAGCCAGATATCTACTGCTCTATAGCTGACCACATCCAAGTTCTCATCACTGTCACAAAATATCAGTTGAAAGTTAAATATGAAACGGATAAAAACATCCATTTATGAACACTCATCATTATCATAACTATAAACTACATACGCAAACCTTCCTTGTCAATCACTTCGTTCTTAGTGAAAACGGTAACAATATCTCTTCAGTAGTTCCTGAGGTTAATTTTCGCATACCGGCAGAAAAGAGTGGAAGGGATTTTTAAAATATCAGAAAAAAATTACTGTTTGAGGAAAACTGGATGATTTATTCAAGAGAAAGTGCTTCAGAAACTGAACAAGTCAGTTACGCGTTGCTCCAGTTCTGGTCCTTATGTAAACATTTATTTCAATTGGAATCGACTGACAGAGTTGTTGCGGTATGTCCTCTCGAGGGATATCCTCCCATATGCTACCTAACTGACGCGTTAGCTCCTTAGAATCTAAAGCTCATAGGAGAACCCTGCCCATAGACATCCAAACGTTAGCAACTGGGGACAAATACGGAGACCTTTCTGGCCAAGAAAAGATTTGACAGGTACGAAGACAAGTAGCAGAAACTCTGGCCGTGTGCAAGCGGGAATTATTATGCTGAAATGTAAGCCCAGGACGGCTTGCCATGAAGGGCAACAAAACTGGGTGCAGAATACGGTCGACGAACAGCTGTGGTGTAAGGGTGCGCGCATGACAACCAAATGGGTTACTGTCATGAAATGGTACCCCAGAGCTCCACTTCTAATAACCGGGCGGTATTATAGACGACAGTCACGCTGGTATCTCTCTGCTATATGGGTTGTTTCTAGACACGCCTCCGCTGCCCGTCAACGCTTAGTTCGGAGCGGAACTCATCAATGAATACGGTTCTACTCCAGTCAGTGAGATTCCAGGCCGAATGTGCCCAACACCACTGCAAAAGGGCTTGTCGATGTACAGAGTTCAATGGAAGCCAACGCAAGGGGCGCCATTAGCTCTCTGTCAGCGCCTGTTAAAGGTCGTTGTCATTACAGGCACTCCAGTTGCATTTCGCATTCTACATCTACATATATACTCCACTAGCCACCAAGCGGTGCGTGGCGGAGGGCACAATTCGTGCCAAAGTCATATTTCCCCCCCCCCCCCCCCCTTTTTTCAACTCGCGGATCGCACAAGGAAAAAACGACTGTCTGAACGCCTCAGTACCAGCCCTTATTACCAATATCTTTGAATGGTTATCATTGCGCGATTTGAAAGTTGACGGTAATAATATATGCTCTACATCCTCGGTGAAGATCTGATTTCGGAATTTAGTGAGCAGCCCCTTCTGTTTAGCGCGCCGTCTATCTGCAAGAGTGTCCCATTTCAAACTTTCTATGAGATTTGTAACGCTCTCGCGATGGCTAAATGTACCAGTCACGAATATTGCAGCTCTTATTTGGACCTTCTCAATCTCTTGAATCAGACCCAACCTGTAAGGGTCCGATACAGACGAACAATACTCTAATACTGGACGAACTAACGTATTGTAAGCTATTTACTTTGTTGAAGGACTGCATCGCCACAGGATTCTACCAATAAACTACAATCTAGAGTTCGCCTTACCCGCTACTTGTGTAATCTGATCATTCCATTTGAGATCCTTTCGAATAGTCACACCCAGATACTTGACGGATGTTACCGCTTCCAAAGACTGGGCATTTATTTTGTACTCATGCATTAATGGGCATT
This sequence comes from Schistocerca serialis cubense, assembly GCF_023864345.2. NCBI lineage: Eukaryota > Metazoa > Arthropoda > Insecta > Orthoptera > Acrididae > Schistocerca > Schistocerca serialis. The sequence continues at coordinate 399,384,066 of NC_064645.1, forward strand.
TTCGCCTTGTTATACGCAGTAGGTTACACTTACTAATTTTGAGAGATAACTGCCAGTCATTAAACCACGCATTTATTATCTGCAAATCCTCACTGATTTGTTCGCAACTTTCGTGTGATACTACTTTCCTGTAGACTACAGCGGCATCGGCAAACAGTCTAATGCCGGCGTCAATACCATCAACCAGATCGTTTATGTAAATCGTCACCCCGTTCAGGACGACACATTGCTTCCTGTCTGTTAGAAAACTTTCTATCCAACTGCATATGTCATCGGGTAGACCATAAGCGCGCACTTTTTGCAGCAAGCGACAATGCGGAACTGAGTCGAACGCCTTTCGAAAGTCGAGAAATATGGCATCAACCTGGGAGCCGGTATCTAGAGCCTGTTGTATATCATGCACAAAGAGGGCCAGCTGTGTCTCGCATGACCCCTGTTTCCTAAAACCCTGCTGGTTTCTGCAGATGAGCTTCTCAGACTCTAGAAAGGTCGTTATGCCTGAACACAAAATATGTTCCATGATTCTACAACAAATCGATGTCAGTGAAATTGGCCGATAATTACGTGCATCCGATTTTCTACCCTTTTTATAGATTGCTATGACCTGGGCCTTCTTCCAGTCTCGTGGAACTTTCCGCTGTCCCAGTGATCTCTGATAGATGATGGATAAGAATGGTGCTATGTTTGTAGGATAGTCAACATACAATCTTATGGGCATACCGTCTGGGCCAGATGCCTTCCTGGCGTCTAAGAATCTTGATTCGTGATAGTAATGAATCGGAGTGCCTCTCTAACGTTTACTGTCGTCTCGTTCTGCTGTCTCTCTAGGTCTACCGCTTCGTCTTGACACTATGTTCACCCAGGGTTTACCCATTCCTGTCAACATCGTCGAACAGTGGCACTGCTCCTATTCAAAGGTCGAGCGATTCCCAGTTTACTCCAACCGGCTTCTTTCAGCCCAACTACACCTCCTCTAAAGTGCTGACTCCACTGATAATTTTCGCGCTCCTGTCTGTGAGGCATAATTACAGTCGAACTGAGTACACAGAATGAATTTCGCGAAGACTTTATGCCTTGGTAGCGACGTTTACCAGCCTTGGCTGCTGTGCGAATGAACTGCGCTGCAGCGTCATACATCTATCCATCAACCACCATAGTTTACTATTTGGCACTTTGCGCCGATACCTGCATTAGTAGGAACTTGTGACCAATTTCAACAACTCCTTCTCTTTTTTTTTGTGAAAGCTATTGAGACGGGTGTTACGATTAATCAAGGAAAACCCCCAGCTGGGAAACGGGGCCAAAATTAGTTGGTTACTACCGAGTTGGAATTTACAATTTCTTCATTGATTACTTCAACCATTAAAACTCATTTCTTTATCACTTGACCACGAACATATCCAAAAAGCTAGTAGGCATAAGTGTCTTTTCAAAATAATTTATTTTACAGTTACGGCCAAGCCATTTTACTTAAAACCGACTTTGATAAAACATTTGATAACAAATCAAAATTTTCCAGGTAATGAAATTAAAAACTTTACTTTACCGTTAATAGCCAAGCTATTTTACTTAAAACAGACTTTGATAGAGCATTTACTAACAAAATTAAAACTTTGCAAGTAATGAAAGAAAAACAACCAATTTGCATACAATTTTGCTACCTAACATGTAGGGAGCCAACTTCTTTTAAACTTTGGCACAACAAGATATTAAATTACAAGGGCTCGCTAACAGGGAGGCAGAACTAGCATTTTCAAAGGATGCCAAGTAGATTAAAACAATCAAAGTAAAGATACAGTCATTCACCCTTTACACTAACTAACAATTTTAAAGCCACGTAATTTTAAAAATCCAGCAATGAAAGGTAAACTTAATCTTTTTAAACAGTGGCCAAAAAACAAACAGAGTAAAATACAACCATTTAACATTTTACAATAGCTAACAACTTTAATACCATGTCTTGCCACCAAAATGTCCTCGGATAGAAATAATTAACCGACCGGATGTGGGGGCGGCCACAATGTCTCCCGAAGGATGCTCAGGCTAGAAGCGTACTAACAGACCCACAACGCCTCACATTCAGCAATCACATCGACCTCACGCGAGCCAGAGGAGGAGGAGGAGGAGTCAAATCAGGAACCATAATCCCTGCCCAAAAATACACTTCCTCCCAGGCAGTACTAATAAGAAGCCAAAAGATCACCGTCTATATAGGAAATCCGAACGCAGGAGGCCACAAGGCAGAAAAAAATGTAATCTAAAACAATAATCACTGCCCAAAATACACTTCCTACCGGGCAGTACTAATAAGAAGCGGAAAAGATCACTGTCTATAAATACACCGGCGACATGGACAGGAAACCCGAATGCAGGAGGCCACAAGGCAGAAAAGACGCTGGTTGCACAAACCAAAATTCTTCAATTAACATCTAAACCTTTAACCAGCTTAACTTGCACTTTATCAGAGAAACAGCAGGCGAATTCTGATGCAAAGGTTCCTCACACCCGACCCTGTACACGTCGCCCTCGTACCCAACTGGGCACAGTCACGCAGCCACGCGCTCTGTCACCGGAGCCCTCGTCTTCTCTGCACCCACGGCGACGAAATACCTCTCCTCGGGTTAGGCGAGTTACTAGCTCATCATTCCCGCCTCCAGACGGACAATTTAAAGACATCCGTTGCCGCTCCCATCAAGTAGTGACTCGGAACCACAGCCGTGGCCGCCGGGTGTTCACAGCAACAGCTTACAGCCTTGTCCCGTCAAATCGTCCCACACGCCTCGCACCGCCAGGATAGCCACGCGGCTTCTCGGAACAACAGCCAACTCTCCACCGCCACGCCACGGTCTCATCGTACGACATTCTCTAATTCCCGATTTTAAAAACTGACCGACTGACTCGTCACCGCTAGGCAACCAACCGGCCATCCCCTGAAAGACCTTATTCCCTTACACAAGGCTGACAGGAAGCAACGACTCGAAGATCGATTAGACCAGACACGCCCCCAGAGGGAAATATCAACAGAATCGTAGGCAGCGTAACGATAAATATCAAAGAATCAATTAACGATGGAATGGAAGGATTCAGAACAATCTTTACAGCGCGATATATGTTGAGAGAAGACACACGGCTCAGTTATAGCATGACATAAGGTTCGACTACTGTAAACAGGTGAATGTGGATTTCTGTTTGCAGTGCTTATGCAGAGATGGTTGTACATGATAGTTTAGTGTGGAGAGCTGCGTCACACCAGTCTTCGCACTCGAGATCAAAACAACGTGACTGCTATCTGTGGAGCTACAACGTATGTCGATTATTAGTGGCTGCCGCGTAAGTCTGAGCTCTAACCTCAGTAGTGGTCTTCAGCCTGCGTAGGCGGGCAGACCCCCCGCGTCGCCAACGCGTCAGCAAGAAGGCAGCGTGGCGGAGCGGCGGGCCTCAAACACGCCGCGACCTGTCGGGCTGCACGCATCGTTAGCAGCGCTCGAGGCGGGCGCAGCCGCTACCAGCGCGCAGCACGCAGCACGCACTGCCCCTCCACCCCCACGCGTCACGGCCGATTAGCGGGCGTCGCTCCTTCCGACCAACACTGCAACACCGCCGCTGCTCCTCCTCCGAGTTCTGAAACACGGAGGCTGTTGAACAAGCAGGTGACGGGACGTCTACGTCTACATCTACATTTATACTCCGCAAGCCGCCCAACGGTGTCTGGCGCAGGGCACTTTACGTGCCACTGTCATTACCTCCCTTTCCTGTTCCAGTCGCGTATGTTTCGCGGGAAGAACGACTGCCGGAAAGCCTCTGTGCGACCTCGAATCTCTCTAATTTTACATTCGTGATCTCCTCTGGAGGTATAAGTAGGGGGAAGCAATATATTCGATACCTCATCCAGAAACGCACCCTCTCGAAACCTGGACAGCAAGCTACACCGCGATGCGGAGCGCCTCTCTTGCAGAGTCTGCCACTTGAGTTTGCTAAACATCTCCGTAACGCTATCACGCTTACCAAATAACCCTGTGATGAAACGCGCCGCTCTTCTTTGAATCTTCTCTATCTCCTCTGTCAACCTGACCTGGTACGGATCCCACACTGATGAGCAATACTCAAGTATAGGTCGAACGAGTGTTTTGTAAGCCACCTCCTTTGTTGATGGACTACATTTTGTAAGGGCTCTTCCAATGAATCTCAACGTGGCACCCGCCTTACCAACAATTAGTTTTAAATGATCATTCCACTTCAAATCGTTCCGCACGCATACTTCCAGATATTTTACAGAAGTAACTGCTGTCAGTGTTTGTTCCGCTATCATATAATCATACAATAAAGGATCCTTCTTTCTATGTTTTCACAGTACATTACATTTGTCTATGGTAAGGGTCAGTTGCCACTCCCTGCACCAAGTGCCTATCCGCTGCAGATCTTCCTGCATTTCGCTGCAGTTTTCTAATGCTGCATCTTCTCTGTATACTACACCATCATCCTCGAAAAGCCGCATGGAACTTCCGACACTATCTACTAGGTCATTTATATATGTTGTGAAAAGCAATGGTCCCATAACACTCTCCTGTGGCACGCCAGAGGTTACTTTAACGTCTGTAGACGTCTCTCCATTGAAATCAACATGCTCTGTTCTGTTTGCTAAAAACTCTCAATCCAGCCACACAGCTGGTCTGATATTCCGTAGGCTCTTATTTTGTTTATCAGGCGACAGCGCGCAACTGTATCGAACGCCTTCCGGAAGTCAAGGAAAATGACATCTACCTGGGAGCCTGTATCTAATATTTTCTGGGTCTCATGAACAAATAAAGCGAGTTGGGTCTCACACGATCGATGTTTCCGGAATCCATGTTGATTCCTACATAGTAGATTCTGGGTTTCCAGAAATGACATGATACGCGATCAAAAAACATGTTCTAAAATTCTACAACTGATCGATGTCAGAGATATAGGCCTATATTTTTGCGCATCTGCTCGACGACCCTTCTTGAAGACTGGAACCACCTGTGCTCTTCCCCAGTCGTTTGGAACCTTCCGCTCCTCTTGAGACTTGCGGTACACGGCTGTTGCAAGGGGAGCAAGTTCTTTCGCGTACTCTGTGTAGAATCGAATTGGTATCCCGTCAGGTCCAGTGGACATTCTTCTGTTGAGTGATTTCAGTTGCTTTTCTATTCCTTGGACGCTTATTTCGATGCCAGCCATGTTTTCGTTTGTGGGAGGATTTAGGGAAGGAATTGCAGTGCGGTCTTCCTCTGTGAAACAGCTATGGAAAAAGGTGTTTAGCTTCACTCGTGTCATCATTTGTTTCATTGCCATTATCATCCAAGAGTGTCTGGATATGCTGTTTCAATCCACTTACTGATTTAACGTAAGACCAGAACTTCCTAGGATTTTCTGTCAAGTCGGTACGTAGAATTTTACTTCCGAATTCTCTGTATGCTTCACGCATAGCCCTCCTTACGCTAACTTTGACATCGTTTAGCTTCTGTTTGTCTGAGAGGTTTTGGCTGCGTTTAAATTTGCAGTGAAGCTCTCTTTGCTTTTGTAATAGTTTCATAACTTTGTTGTTGAACCACGGTGGGTTTCTCCAGTCCCTCACAGTTTTACTCGCCACGTAACTGTCTAAAACGCATTTTACGATTGCCTTGAACTTTTTCCATAAACCCTCAGCATTGTCAGTGTCGGAATAGAAATTTTCGTTTTGATCTGTTAGGTAGTCTGGATTTTGCCTCCTATTACTCTTGCTAAACAGATAAACCTTCCTCCCTTTTTTTATATTCCTATTTACTTCCATATTCAGGGATGCTGCAACGACCGTATGATCACTGATACCCTGTTCTGCGCTTACAGAGTCGAAAATTTCGGGTCTCTTTGTTATCAGTAGGTCCAAAATGTTTTCTCCACGAGTCGGTTCTCTGTCTAATCGCTCGAGGTAATTTTCGGATAGTGCACTCAGTATAATGTCACTCGATGCTCTGTCCCTACCACCCGTCCTAAACATCTGAGTGTCCCAATCTATATCTGGTAAATTGAAATCCCCACCTAAGACTATAACATGATGAGGAAATTTATGTGAAATGTATTCCAGATTTTCTCTCAGTTGTTCTGCCACTAATGCTGCTGAGTCGGGAGGGCGGTAAAAATAGCCAGTTATCAGCCTAGCTCGGTTGTTCAGTATAGCCTCCACCCATAATAATTCACAAGAACTATCCACTTCTATTTCACTACAGGATAAACTACTACTAAAAGCGACAAACACTCCATCACCGGTTGCATGCAGTCTATCCTTTCTAAACACCGCCTGTGCCTTTGTAAAAATTTCGGCAGAATTTATCTCCGGCTTCAGCCAGCTGTCCGTATCTATAACGATGTCAGCTTCGGTGCTTTATATCAGTGCTTGAAGTTCCGGTACTTTACCAACGCACCTTCGACAGTTTACAATTCAAATACCGATTGCTGCTTGGTCCCCGCATGTCCTGGCCTTGCCCCGCATCCTTTGAGGCTGTTGCCCTTTCTGTGTTTGCCCGAGGCCATCTTTGAATGTACAACCTCCGAGACAAAGTAACACATCTACCAACCTGAAACATTGGGACCGTTAGATTCCAAACTACAGGGCGGCACAGATAAAAGTGATCACTGTAAATACACACATCAAAAAAAGTTTTGCATCACCTCGGTCTCGAGAGATCCGGAACCTGTACAGAAAAGTGGAAGACAGATCTACATAAACATCTCTTCCGCCCTTTTAATTGCTCATGAATACCACACAATGCATGTTGTACCACCAAATAGCGAGACCTTCAGGGGCAGTTGTCCACATTGCTGTACACACCGCTACCTCTAATACTCAGTAGCACGTCCCCTTGCATTAATGCATGCCTGTATTCGTCGTGGCTACTACCCAAACGGCACTGGTGGTACACATTGTCCCAATCCTCAACGGCGATTCGGCGTAGATCCATCAGAGTCGTTGGTGGGTCACATCATCCATAAACAGTCCTTCTCAATCCGTCGCAGGCATGTTCGACAGCGTTAATGTCCGGAGTACATGCTGGCCACTTAAGTCGAACAATGCCGTTTTAATGAAGGGAGTCATTCACAAGAAGTGCACGATGGGGGCGGGAATTGTTGTCCATGAAGACGAATGTCTAGCCAATACGCTGCCGATATGGTTGCACTATCGGTCGGAGGATGGCATTCACGTATCGTACAGCCGTTACGGAGGTTTTCATGACCACCAGAGGCGTACGTCGGCCACACATAATGCCACCCCAAAACAGCAGGGAACATCAGCCTTGCTGGACTCGCTAGACAGTGTGTCTAAGGCGTTGAGCCTGATTGGTTTGGCTCCAAACACGTCTCCAACGATTGTCTGGTTGAAGGCATATGCAACACTCATCGGTGAAGAGAATGTGATGCCAGTCCTGAGTGGTCCAATCGGCATGTTGCTGGACCCATCTGTACAGCGCTGCATGGTGTCGTGGTTGCGAAGATGGACCTCGCCATGGACGTCGGGAGTGACGTTGCGAATCATGCAGCCTAGTGTGCAGAGTTTGAGTCGTAACACGACCACCTGTGGCTGCACGGAAAGCATTATTCAACATGCTAGCGTTACCATCAGGGTTCCTCCGAGACATAATCAGTAGGTAGCGGTCATCCACTCCAGTCGTAGCCCTTCGGGGGCTTCATCGAGGCATGTCATAGACAATTCCAGTCTCCCTGTATCTCCTCCATGTCCGAACAACATCGCCTTGGTTCACTCCGAGACTCCTGGAAACTTCCCTTGTTGAGAGCCCTTCCTGGCACAAGTTAACAATGCGGATGCTATCAAACCGCGGTATTGACCGCCTAGGCATGGTTGAACTACAGACAACAAGAGCCATGTACCCCGTTCCTGCCGGCCGGTGTGGCCGAGCGATTCTAGGCGCTCCAGTCTGTAACCGCGCGACCGCTACGGTCTCAGGTTCCAATCCTACTTCGGGCATGGATGTGTGTGATGTTCTTAGGTTAGTTAGATTTAAGTAGGTCTAATTTCTAGGGGACTGATGACCTCAGATGTTAAGTCCCATAGTGCTCAGAGCCATTTGAACCATTTTACTTCCTTCCTGGTGGAATGACTGGATCTCATCGGCTGTCGGACCCCCTCCGTCAAATAGGCGCTGCTCATGCACGGTTGTTTACATCTTTGGGCGGGTTTACCGACTTCTCTGAATCGTCAGACGGACTGTGTCTGTGATACAATATCCACAACCTCCGCAGTTTGGTCCCGTAAGACCTTACCACAAAATTTAAAAAAAAATTTCTATTATCAGGAGTTCTGGGAATCGGCGAGATGGATACGTTTTTTTTTTTTATGTGTGTATAAAGGAATTACAGTGAAATTGCAGAAATGAATAACTGGAATGGACTTGCCATTTATTTATTTACAATGAAAAACACATTTATAGAATATGTTGAAAGTGACCCACTGCAACATCAACATACAGCTGCGCAAATCTAACCATATGCAATTATACCCAGAGTAAAGTTCGGATATCGACGGCGGTAGCTTCACGGCTCATGATGGCTTTCAGTTCCTGCGTTGTGTGTGGATTTATTGCATAGACCATGCTCTTCAAATGTTTCACAGAAAAAAAAATCACGTGTTGTTAGGTCCGGCGCACGTGGTGGCCATAAATGTTTGCTGACAGTTCGTTCCAGGAATACTTCAGACGTGTGGCATATTGCCCCATCTTGCTGAAAGAAGCAGTATCTTTTTTCATTTTCAGTGAGTTCAGCACAAACCGTATCAGAACTGAAACTTCATGGCCGACCTTTGCCTTTCGCGTGCTCTACCATCTGAGCTACTCAAGCACGACTCACGCCCTGTCCTCACAGCTTTACTTCTGCCAGTACCTCGTCTCCTCAGGAGAGCTTCTGTAAAGTTTGGAAGGTAGGAGACGAAATACTGGCAGAAGTAAAGCAGTGTGGATGGGGCGTAAGTCGTCCTTGGGTAGCTCAGATGGTAAAACACTTGCCTGCAAAGGTCCCGAGTTTGAGTCTCTGTCCGGCACACAGTTTTAATCTGCCACGGAGTTTCATATCAGCGCACACTCCGCTGCAGAGTGAAAATCTCATTCTGTATCAGAACTTTCCATATATGCAACCCTGTTGATGGAAGCGTCAAAAAAATATCCCTCGAGTAGTGGGGTTCCTGTTATACCGCACCAGACGCCAATTTTTCATCGTGGAGCGGTTTCTGACACTCAGTGTTATGGTTCTCCGTGTTCGGTAAATTCACATGACCGGAAAGATGAAACCATGTTTCATCACTCATAATGGAATTGAAAGGGTCTAACAAACCATCTTTGATGTTGTTCAAATGTTATTCAAAACGCCTCGTACAGCAATCAACATGTTTATGACTGAATCTTCCTGGCAAAGTAGAACTGTGTGACGGCCCGAGACTCGAACTCGTGACCCTTACCTTTCGCGGGCGAGAGCTCTACGAAGCGCGACTCACGACCCGTCCTCACAGCTTCAATTACGCCAGTACCTCATCTACTTCTGACTGTCATCCTGACGTAATTGCTGCACAACCAACATACGAAATGGCTTCAAATTAAAACTTTTCTTTATCCACTGGCAACTCCTCCTTCTGACGTGCGTCTGTTGAGCCAATTTACCTGTAGACTACTCTGGGCTCTGAATAATGTTTCAGTGAATGTCTGCAATAACTTCTGATCTGCGAACTCAAAGAATTCTTCGTTGTTTTACATTTTCTACAGATTCATAGGTGCGTCAATTTTTATACAGACTCTATATTGCTCTTTGCTGACAGCCCTCTATCTGGATACTTGACCCCCAAAATTTCACGAGTTTCTTTAATCCGACCCGTTTTCACATATGTTTCCTCAATTTCAATTCCTTCTTCTATCGAGGAAGTCATTTTGCAGACCACAAAGAGAAATATCTAACTAAAATTCTGACAGAAGAATACTAAATATCGACTACTGCATACAACTGTCCATAGTTGTAGCTGTCTATTTTAGAAGTGAAACTATTGCATTCGCATTCAAAGTTCAGGCGGACTGCTTTTAACTGCGCCATCCTGTAGTTTTCACTCTTCAGACACTTTTATTCCCCTTCTCGAATAGACCAACAAAAGATAAAGTGCCAATTTCAATTTGTTACTCTTTGTTTGTTTTTTTCACTGTTTCAGTACTCTTCCATCTGTTCACTATGTTTTTCGTAGCTGTGTTTTGAGACGTTTTTTTCCACTCTCCTCACTTGGAATCCTTCATAATTCTTGCTTTTCCCCAAAACACTTCTCTGACAATTCTTTCTTCGGTTTTTATGTTTTTTTTCTAAATCCCTCTCTGCTTCACGGTCCAACTTACTGCTTCTTTTGTATTATATAAGTGTTTTAAGATATTTTCTAACACTAAATGCAAATATCAAGATAACAGTGGTGTTCTTTTCATTGTTATTTCTGATGTATTTTAAATGTTTCTGTTGTGACTTCCTATGCACGTTGTGCGGTTCTTTAGTGGATACAGAAGCGAGGAACGGATGCTGTTCATGGACAGAGACTTCAGATATTAATTTACTCTACATCTAATATCAAATGGTAAACATAATGGTCCGGAACCACGCTGCTGCTACGGTCGCAGGTTCGGATCCTGCCTCGGGCATGGATGTGTGTGATGTCCTTATGTTAGTTAGGTTTAAGTAGTTCTAAGTCCAGGGGACGGATGACCTCAGTAGTTAAGTCCCATCCATAGTGCTTAGAGCCATTTGAACCATTTAAACATAACACATATCTTTGTAACTGTATTTGCAGCGCTAGTTGCTAACATTAGACTGGAGTGTAGAAATGTATCCAGATATAATAGATTTATAAATCACTGACTTTTCAGTACAATGTCTATTCAGAAGATGTCGAGCCCTGGCGACTATGAAAGTCGGCGAATGTTATTCAATCGGCAAACAGACAAACAGAGCACAGTGCGTGGTTCAAATGGTTCAAATGGCTCTGAGCACTATGGGACTCAACATCTTAGGTCATAAGTCCCCTAGAACCTAGAACTACTTAAACCTAACTAACCTAAGGACATCACACACACCCATGCCCGAGGCAGGATTCGAACCTGCGACCGTAGCAGTCCCGCGGTTCCGGACTGCAGCGCCAGAACCGCACGACCACCGCGGCCGGCACAGTGCGTGAATGTTCGAAGTTACGTAAACGCCGGTGGAGCTCCAGATGTGGGATACTTGCTTCTCACTGGCGGCGACGTTAATCGTTCGTGGGGGCTGTAAAAATGCGGTGGCGCGATCGGCGGAGGGCGTATTTGAAAGTGCGGCCGACCGGATAGGGCTATACACCACAGTTTGGATAAATCTCATCATTACTTCGTAATTTCAGCCCTCCATAGGATTTCGTGAGCCTAATATTTTCCTTCCCATTTTAGATATGTCGGTGTTTTGAAAACCATTTTCTTCAATTTTTCTCAAAGATATTTAAATATTTCAACATCTCCTATTTTCTCAACACCTGTTTTCAGAAAATTCAATGCATTTTTAGTAATTTGTAACGATTCGTTTTTTCTGCAAAAATTCTTGCGGCAACTCTAATGCTTATTTCTGGATGAAAACTTATTAATTATCTTTCAACTGATCGCTTTATTTGTTTTTTGTTGTTACGACTATTTTATTCCCTCTCTGTGATCGAAAGTGTGCTGGATGCCGTGACGTACCCGTCCTGCTTGTTCCATGTTTACATCTACACCAATGAGTCAAAAAGTAATGGCAGCTAGATCGAATGTAGGATGCTGCTTTTGTAGGCACATCATGATGAAAGGAGACTTTGTCATCAGACTAGAGACGAATGGGGGACCAGTCCAATGATGTGCCTTGACCCCTTAGCCACAAATAACCCTGATCTAATAAAGAGGGTCATGACGGATACAGGGATTAGTGAACACAAGGTCATTGTAGCTCGACCCTAAACCATATCAACCAAAACCACTAAAAACAAACGCAAAATATATCTATTTAAAACAGCAGATAAAAATTCGCTTGATGCCTTCCTAAGAGAGAGTCTGCATTCCTTCCAAGATAATTATGTATGTGTAGACCAGATATGGCTCAAATTCAAAGATACAGTATCGACAGCAATAGGTAGATTCATACCGCGTAAGTTAATAAGAGACAGGACTGATCCACCATGGTACGCAAAACACTTCAGAACACTGTTGCAGATGCAACGAAAAAAGCATGCCGAATTCAGAAGAACGCAAATCCCCATGACTGGCTAAGGTTCACGGAAGCTCGAAATTTAGTGCAGACGTCAATGCGAGATGCTTTTAATAGTTTCTACAATGAAATATTCTCTCAAAATGTGGTAGAAAACCCAAAGATATTCTGGTCGTGTGTAAGGTACACCAGTGGCAAATAACAGTCCATACCGTCACTGAGCGATAGCGATGGAAATGTTACCGATGATGGTGCCACTAAAGTGGTGTTACTAAATATAGTTTTCCGTAATTCCTCCACGAAAGAAGACGAAGTAAATATTCCAGAATTCGAAACCAGAACAGCTGTTAGCATGAGTGACATAAAAGAAGATATCTTAAGTGTTGCGAAAAAACTCAAATCGCTTAAGAAAGGCAAGTCTTCCTGTCCACATGGTATACCAATCAGGTTCCTCTCAGAGTATGCAGACGCAATAGCGCCTTTCTTAGCAATCATATACAACCGCTCACTTGACGAAAGGTCTGTTCCTAAAGAAAGTAGCACAGGTCACACCAATATTCAAAAATGGAAAAAGGAGTAACCCATTGAATTACATACCCATATCACTGACTTCAATTTTCGGTAGGGTTTTGGAGCATATACTGTACTCGAACATTATGAATCACCTTGAAGAAAATGACTTATTGATACATAACCAAAACGGATTCAGAAATTATCGTTCCTCTGCAACACAGCTAGATCTTTATTCCCATGAAGTAATGAGTGCTGTCGACAAGGGATCTCAGATCGGTTCCATATTCCTAGATATCCAGAAGGCTTTGGATACCGTTCCTCACAAGTGACGATTAATCAAATTGCGTGCATATGGACTGGATTAGTGATTTCCTCTCAGAGAGTTCACAGTTCGTAGTGATATACGGTAAATCATCGAGTAGAACAGAAGTGATATCTGGCGTTCGGCAAGGTAGTGTCATAGGACCTCTGCTGTTCCTGATTTATATAAATGATCTAGGTGATAATCTGAGCAGCCCCTTAGATTGTTTGTAGATGACGCTGTAATTCACCGTCTAGTAAAATCATCAGACGATCAATTCCAATTACAAAATGATCCAGAGAGAAATTCTGTATGGTGCGAAAAGTGGCAATTGGCGCTAAACAAAGAAAAGTGCGAGGTCATCCACATGGGTACCAAAAGAAATCCGATAAATTTTGGGCATACGATAAATGGCACAAATCTAAGGGCTGCCAATTCGACTAAATACCTAGGAATTAATATTACGAGCAAATTAAATTGGGATGACCACATAGATAATATTGTGGGGAAGGCGAAACAAAGACTGCGCTTTGTTGGCAGAACAAAGACTCCACCGTAGTTCCTTCTCTAGATTGTCGCACAGATGACAAAATGGTAGATATCGAAATAGATGACAGAGGGATAGAAAAACAATTAAAATCGCCCAAAAGAGGAAAGGCCGCTGGACCTGATGGAATATCAGTTCGATTTTACACAGAGTACGCGAAGGAACATTCCCCCCTTCTTGCAGTGGTGTACCGTAGTTCTCCTGAAGAGCGTAGCTTTCCAAAACATTGGAAAAGGGCACAGGTCATCCCCGTTTTCAAGAAGGGACATCGAACAGATGTGCAGAACTATAGACCTATACCTCTAACGTCAATCAGTTGTAGAATTTTGGAACACGTATTATGTTCGAGCATAATGATTTTTCTGGAGACTGGAAATTTACTCTGTAGGAATAAGCATGCGTTTCGAAAAAGACTATCGTGTGAAACCCATCTCGCGCTATTTGTCCACGAGGCTCGGAGGGCCATAGACACGGGTTCCCAAATAGATGCCGTGTTTCTTGACTTCAGCAAAGCGTTTGATACAGTTCCCCACAGTCGTCTAAAGAACAAGGTGAGAGCATATGGACTATCAGACCAGTTGTGTGATTGGATTGAAGAGTTCCTAGATAACAGAACGCAGCATGTCGTTCTCAATGAAGAGAAGTCTTCCGAAGTAAGAGTGATTTCAGGTGTGCCGTAGGGGAGTGCTGTTCACAATATATATACATGACCTTGTGGATGACATCGGAAGTTCACGGAGGCTTTTTGCGAATGATGCTGTAGTATATCGAGAGGTTGTAACAATGGAATATTATACTGAAATGTAGGAGGATCTGCAACGAATTGACGCATGGTGCAGGGAATGGCAATTGAATCTCAGTGTAAACAAATTTATTGTGCTGCGAATACACAGAAAGGAAGATGCTTTATCATTTAGCTACAATATAGCAGGTCAGCAACTGTAAGCAGTTAATTCCATAAATTATCTGGGAGTAGGCATTAGGAGTGATTTAAAATTGAATTACCATGTAAAATTAATCGTCGGTAAAGCAGATGCCAGACAGATTCATTAGAAGAATCCTAAGGAAATGCAATCCGAAAACAAAGGAAGTAGGTTATGGTACACTTGTTCGCTCACTGATTGACTACTGCTCACCGGTGTGGGATCCATACCAGATAGGGTTGATAGAAGAGATAGAGAGGATCTAACGGAGAGCAGCGCGCTTCGTTGCAGGATTATTTAGTAATCGCGAAAGCGTTACGGAGATGATACTCGTAGATGAACTCCAGTGGAAGACTGCAAGAGAGACGCTCAGTAGCTCGGTAGGGACTTTTGTTGAAGTTTTGAGAACATACCTTAACCGAGGAGTCAAGCAGTATATTGCTCCCTCCTACGTATATTTCGCGAAGAGACCATGAGGATAAAATCACACAGAGGCATACCGACAGTCTTTCTCTCCACGAACAATACGAGACCGGAATAGAAGGGAGAACCGACAGAGGTACTGAAGGTACCCTCCGCCACGCACCGTCGGGTGGCTTGCGGAGTATGTATGTAGATGTAGAACACTTAGAAGATGCGACAAACGCACTAAAGAGACAGCCTACATTACACTTGTCCGTCCTCTGCTGGAATATTACTGCGCGGTGTGGGATCCTTACCAGGTAGAATTGACGTAGGACATCGAAAGAGAGCAAAGAAGGGCAGCTCGTTTCGTGTTATCGCGCAATAGGGGTGAGAGTGTCACTGATATGATTCGCGAGTTGGGGTGGCAGTCACTGAAACAAAGGCGGTTTTCTGTGCGGCGAGATCTCTTTATGAAATATCAATCACCAACTTCTCTTCAGAATGCGAAAATATTTTATTGACACAGACCTACGAAGGGAGAAATTATCATCATAATAAAACAAGAGAAATCAGAGCTCTAACGGAAAGATTCAAGTGTTCCTTATTCTCACGCGCCATTCGAGAGTGGAATGGTAGAGAAATAGTATGAAAATAGTTAGATGAACCCTCTGCCAGGACCTTAAGTGTAAATTTCGGGGTAACCATGTAGATGTAGATGTAGATGTAGATACGGGCAGCAAGTGGAGACATCCACTGACTTACTCGACATTGACAAAATACAGGTGGATGTCAACAAACGCATGGGAACTAATATCTCGGAGAAAGCCGAGCTGGTTGGTTGCTTGCGTCCTGCTGTCGCGAGCATTTATAGAAAGAGGAATGTCGAATCGAATCACTTTCAGCTGTCTAAATTTCCAGTTGTTATTTTATTTGAGCAACCGGTGTCGCCCCTCCACAACGCCCTTCTTGGCAATGGATCTCTTCGATCATCACTTGCCGTCTAAATTTCCAGTTGTTATTTTATCTGAGCAACCAGTTTCGGCGCCGAATTGCGCCATTTTCGGCAAGTAATGATCTAGGGGATCGCTGTGTCAAAACTCTACGGAAACCAGTTGCAGAATGCTGACCCCTATTTTGAATGGACCAAAGGTGGCATTCTTCCCACACTTCGAGCAGGGGGCCCGGTGATGGCGTAACGTAGCGCAGAAACTCGTTGCTCCAATAAAATAACACCTGGAAATTAATACGGCCGAAGGTGTTTTGAGTCGACATTTTAACTGAACAGCCGAGGTCCCGCAACCGTTTTTATGAAGGCTGTCTGTAGGAAGTGGTCGAAGGACGGTCATACCACGAATAGGTGACAACTTGCCTCATCACAGATCGTGGAGGTCGAGGCTCCTCCGCTCTGTGAAGTAGGACAGGCGGCAGTCTTCGGCAGATCTGATGATAGATTAGAATTCTCCAGGCACAACTGTTTTGGTGTTCAGCGTTGAGCTCACTGATAAACATGAAATTGCGTGACGCCTACATAGACATTCAGTGGCACATACCCTCTGAACCGTTGCCGTATTGCGTTGTAAACGTGTACCAACAGGTGGTCATGAAGTTTTGGCTCGCTACAGTATTCTCTAAAAGCCACCTTAGCATTTCTGGGGCAGGATACCTCCTGTAGCACTACTATTATCCCCTTTTCCCTACTTCAGTTGCAAATTGGGTATAGAAACAACGACTGTTCGTAAGCCGGTGCGTTAGCTCCTTGTAGTGACTATTTCGCGAAAGGTATGTCGGAGGACGTAATATGTAACTAGACATGTCCCGGAACATATTCTCTCGGAACTTCCCGTGAAGCAGAACACTCTGTACTACCGACAGATATTGGAGTATCGCTTCCCTACGCAGGTGATGCCTTTCACCGTTCCTGAGACGATGTTACCTGGGTGACGCAATCAGGGTGCCGTTCTGAAGTAGGAGTAACCCTTCACAACCTTGATAACGGAGACGAGAGGGAGAAAGAGTCTCCTTTGTTGATTGGAAGTTTTGTAATATCAATATTGTCGATTATGAATGAGTAGTGTTCCAGATAGATTCTGCAAAAAATTGTAAATTTTTACTTTGATGTCACACTTTCATTGAGCTGTTTCACACAAGTGACATTATAGAGACTTAGAGCAAGTGAGGTGTGAGATACACAAACTTTTACTACACAGCCATCTATCGAAACGAATCAGAATCGAGTGCCCTGAGTCACACACGTTCTGCTAACTACTGCCCCCCTGGACTGGTTTCTCTTTTAGTATATGGTCACTTGTCTTTGCAGTAGAGGGGACGTCAGTTATAACTTGGTCCTTACATTTACTGAAATCCTGAAGTACTACTACTTGAGACAGATACAGGCATTCCCTGCTCAATACAATTCCATGAAATGTACAACTAATTATCTTGAAATTGTTGTGCGTTTGAGAGCCTTCCACCGGCTTCTCGTGTCTGAAGAAACTGTCTGCTACAGCCGCGTTGCCACCCCGTAAGCTGACTGCTCCGTACTGCAACTGATAAGCGAATCTCCTTACTGCTGATAACGGCCCCTTTATATCCGTCATAATTGATCTGACTGCACGCTGATTTCCCATGTGACCTCGGTATTGTCTGGTTTAATCTACTAAGAAGTTCCCCATCACGTCCAATGATGCTGCATTGCCCGGTTGGACTCTCTCTTTAGGAGAATTCCGTCTAGATGTGGCTGCTTAATGTTAGATTAATTCTGTTATTGCACGTTATATGAGTCTGTGGAATATTTCCTCCAAAAATGGTTCAAATGGCTCTGAGCACTATGGGACTCAACTGCTGAGGTCATTAGTCCCCTAGAACTTAGAACTAGTTAAACCTAACTAACCTAAGGACATCACAAACATCCATGCCCGAGGCAGGATTCGAACCTGCGACCGTAGCGGTCTTGCGGTTCCACACTGCAGCGCCTTCAACCGCACGGCCACTTCGGCCGGCAATATTTCCTCCGTCTTATTTGATTTTGTCCTCCAAGTGCTTTGCGGCCTTCTCTAGTGTCTATGTCCTGGCTACTTACCTAAATGACGTGTGGCATCCAATTTAAAGTCAGGTTATTTTCTCCAAATTTCCTGTTAGCTGCCCGATTGGTCATTTTCTCAGTCTATGCAAGACACTTACGCCCTCCTCCCCTCCAGTAACTCTCTTTTTGATCTGACTGTTAGCTAAAGTTTTTAAAATGTCTGAGATTACGACAGGAGTTTGTTCAGCATCTTTCATATGCGCTCCCGCGTAACAAAAGGCGCCGCTCCTCGCTGGATTCTCTCTATATCCGTTATTAGTCCAACGCTGTAAGGGTACTGCCGGTTGAGCAATACCCCAGAAAGGTCTTGCAAGAGATTTGCAGCGGCTTCTTTCATTGTTCAAATGAATCTCAAACTGGCATCTACTACAATTTGTTTTATGTACTTATCCTGCTTTAAGTCACTCAGGGAGTTTACGCCTACGTACTTAATGGCAATTGTCGTTTCTGGTGTATTCGAACATTAGTGGGTCCCGCCGCCTATTTGTGCGCATTCCGTTATGTTCCTTCACGTTCAGGGTCAAGTGTCAGTCTCTGCACCAGTGGTACATTCTCAGCAGGTTGACCTGTATTTCGCTACAGTTTTATAGCGTTTCAACCTTCCCACAGGCAACTGTATCGTCTACGAACGGCCTCACGCAACTTCCGACGCTGTTCCACGAGATCATTTATGTAAGTTTTAATTTCTTTTTTATTTTGTTGATTGTGATTTCAGTTCCCCATCCGGGGCGGACTGGCAGCAGCATACGCGCTGCTCTTCAGCCAAGAGATGTTACAAGTGTACAGGATGACATTTAAAATATTAAAAAGGAGAAACATGAGTGAACATAGACATAAAAAAGTGGCGACCATAATGGGAGAAAGTATAAAAAAAGAGGGGTTACTGTAAACTGGAGGTTAAAAACAAAAAATATTTTACACAAAAACCAACCACTGTGCACTGTGAGTATTAAAAGACACAAGTCCAAGTATGGCAGAACGATTATAACAGCCACGCCATGGGTGGTGCAGCACGGAAAAACCATGGACAAATGGACAACAAAGCTATACACAAAGCGAGCACACAAGTAAAAACCACCCCACTTGACGACACTGTAGAACTGCACAGAAACGAACACAGCACACTCGACGATGAATAAAAGACTTGTAGGATCTGCCAGGTTTGGGGAGATGAGGGAGAAGGGGGGCGCTGAAGGAGCAAAAACTGATCTGGGGTAAGGAGGGGAGGGGAAAGGGGGTACCTGGGGAGGGGGGGGGGGGAAACAAGGCCAGGCTACAGGTGATAAGAAGGATAGATGTGATGGCGAATTTCATCATCTGGGTGGGGGAGGTGCAGCAAATTGCCAAGACGAAGGATGTGGACTGTGTGGACCTGGAGAGTGGGTGGGTTACAGCAATAGGTGCACGGCAACAGGTGGGGGGTTGAGAGGAAGGAGGACACCAGCGGGTGGAGGGATCAAACCTGCAGACAGTGTGAAGGATGTGGATATGTTGGAGGTAAAGTAGGAGGTGGCGAAAGGGAATGAGTTCGTACAGGATCCGTGTGGAGGGTAAAAGGTGGATACAGAAGGCAAGGCGGAACACACAGCATTCAAGGATTTGGGTGGTCTTATAAAAGGGGGTGGTGGAGATCCAGGCAACGCTGGAATAACAGATGATAGGGATTGGTATGTGTGAAGGATGGTGAAAGGATGCATACCCATGTCAAGCCAGACGGGAGTTTCTGGAGCAGAGGCATATATTCGCTTTCTCCTGGATAGTCAGGAGATGAGGGTCCAGGTGATTTGATGGTTTATGTACACGTTTTATTGTATTTTTTTTCTTTATTGCATTTCGATCCCCCCCCACCCGCCCTATAGCCGACAGAAAAGTTGAGAAACATAATGAGAATATAAATAAACAATAAAAACAAGTGATAAGATAGTGACATTGTAAAAAAACTGTAATCTGGAGGAAAGCTGTGGAATTTAAAATATAAAAACACGACGTTGACGATGTGGATGAAGACACACAATAAGTTGACAGGCACAGTTAAAAAAAACACAGTGACAATCTGGTTTCTGTTCGCACGAGATGAAAAACACAACTAGCGACAGTATGGTGGTTGTTTGCAACACTGACTGGGGATGTACGACACTGAACATTCACTTTAAACAGCACTATAGTGGCGACACGGTGGCAGATGGGGGTGGGGGGAGGACTCAGACTGATGAGGGGGAGGTGAGGAAAAGGGGGAGCCGATGGAGGGAGAAGACACAGAAAAAAGAGGGGACAGGACGGACGCCGAGGGATTGGGGGAGGCAGTGGAGGGGAAAGCAAAAGGACTTGGGGGAGAGAAGGGAGTCAGAGGGAGGGTAGGAGGGGGAAAAGCAGGATGGAAGGGGGGGAAGGGGAGCCCGGGAAAAGGACAGAGGGGGGGGGAGGGCGAGGTGAGTATCAGGACTGGAGGGGGGTACGTGTTTTAAATAGTAACGGCCTTGTAACATTATTTAAGGATACTTCCGAATTTACCTTCGAATCTGCTGATATATCCCTGCTAAGAACGAAGTGTTGAGTTCTATATGCATCGATGTTTTTAATACGGTCATAAATCTGGTCTGATACTCGGTAAGCCCGTATTTTGTTCACTAAACAACACTGTGGAACTTTACTGTGCCCGCATCTCGTGGTCGTGCGGTAGCGTTCTCGCTTCCCACGCCCGGGTTCCCGGGTTCGATTCCCGTGTTTTGTGCTGCCCTTAGGTTAGTTAGGTTTAAGTAGTTCTAAGTTCTAGGGGACTGATGACCATAGATGTTAAGTCCCATAGTGCTCAGAGCCATTTGAACCATTTGAACTTTACTGAATACTTCAGGAAATCACGAAACTCCGTAAAACTTGGACACCCTTGTTTATCATATTATGTTAGTAATGGACCAACAGAGCGAGTTGAGTGTCGCAAGACCTCTGCCTGTAGAATCCGTCTCGATTTTTACAGAGGACTTTTCCGTTCCCGAAAAGCGTCGTCAAGCATGACATTTAAACACGTTCTGTAATTCTATAACAGAGTGATCTCGGCGATACGTACCAGTATTTGTGTACATCCGGCTGGCATCCCTTCTGGTAATGTAGAATGACCTATGCTATTATAAAATCACTTGGCACATTTAGCTACGCAGGCAACCTACGACAAATGTAGCTTAAAATGCCAAAATGATTCGATATAAACACAAAAAATTACTAAAGAGAACGTTTGTACCTTTATAGTGTTGTAAAAGTAAATTTTCTTTTTAGTTAAACAATGAAAATAAGGAATAAATAATAAAATAGAAGAACTTTATTGCACAGAAATAAATAGTAGAATAATTTGGGGTCATTAGGCTTGAGTGATTCTTGAGATGTATTGTCGTAATGGAATACGTGGGTCTATATGTGACGATATGTATCGAGGGAAAACGCTGAGTTCGGGGAAGGGCTTGTCAGGATAGAAGCTATGGCACGCTCACTGGAGAAAGCAATCGACAGCGGCCACCATTTTACAGGCACTGGCCGTAGCATAGTTCAAGTTTGTGAATGCCTGCCTCATAGAACTTTTCCGCCTCTGTTGACAATCGTGTGGTGGCATGTTCTTTGAGTTCATCAATCTTGTTAAAGTTTTGACCACCACAGAATGTTTCCACGAACAAAAGGAAATTGAAATCGCTACAACTGTGGTCAGTATAGTCGTACTGGATCCCTACAAAGTCGTGTAAGAGTTATGCTGTCTTGCCCGTAGCGTGAGACCAGCCATAATCATTAATCACAAAAATACCCTTTGTGAGATTTCTACAGTCCTTATCCTGTATTTTGCGACGTAGTTTCGTAAGCGACTAACAGTGAAACAGGTTGGGGCAAATAAAAGCGCCCTGGACGAGTGGATACGGTTGGACGTGAATGTATACATATAAACACGCCCCGCAACGCGCACCCATGTGTACGCCCGCCACTTCATCCACACCGGTTCCGAGCGTAGTGCAGGCTGTCTCACTATGAATGGAGCACTGCAAAGGGGACTATGGTACTCACAGTGGAGCAGCTGGCATTCATTGTGGAAAGTTATATGACAGCAAAGTCGTGGAAACGGTGTGGTCAGTTGTTTGCTGAGAATTTTAATGATGTCAACGTGCCAGCTTAGAGTGCCATGCAATGCTTAGCCCGAAAATATCGTCAGACAGGATATGTTTCGAACAACTCAAACATTCCGAAACGTGGCCGCACTCCAGAAAATATGGCTACAGTTTACCAGAAAAAGCCTCAGAGTCCGATTAAATGAAGCCGACGCCTGTGGAAAGAGACCGGCATGTCACGTATGTACACCACATGGACCTGCACATTCACTGTTGTTCATGCATTAAAACCAGCAGATGCTCCTCAGTGCCTTCAGTTTTGTAAGTAGCTGTTCACTGAGATGGTAATGAATGACTTCGGCCTGGATCTGTTCTTTATGTCTGACGAAGCCGGGTTTCACCATAGTGATAATGTCAGCTCACAGAATAACGAGTTTTTGACAGCGGGGAATCCAAATAGCTTTCACGAAACACCATTGCATGATCAGAAGGTTGGAGTTTGGGGTGCAATGTCTGCACGCCGCATTATTGGTCCCATCTTCTTTCATTAGACGCTCACTTAGTCACGTTACATAGCCAACATTTTGAAACCATTTGTGGCAGCATTAACGGAGGAGGAAAATACCTACAGCTACTTCCAACAGGATGGACCAACTGCACACACAGCTAGTGGAACCATGGAGCACATTTACACAATCTGCTCGCCTGACAGGCCTTCTAGCAGATGTCAGTTTGGTGGCCACAGCTGGCCATATAGGCCATCTGAACTGTCAATCTGCGATTATTCGTGTGGGGAGCCGTAATGTCTAAGGTGTGTCGCAAAAGACCCTCATAGTCTTCAAGAACTGCAACAGAACTCTTCGGATGAGACTGCAACAATTTCAGCCGTCCAGCTGCGATCCGCCTTCAGCAACGTGCTGACCAGGTCCCAGAAGTGCCAACAGATGAGTAGTGTTCACTGTCAACATCTGCTATAGTCAGGTTAATACTGTATTTGCTTTCCTCTGCTGTGTTTCGTTGCATCCTGAAACTCTGTTCTTCGGGCAACTTTTATTTGTCGCACACTGTATTTGCATTGGGTGTTTCTGAACAGGGCAAAGAATGGATCAGTAGAATTCTCTGTATGCTCCAAACGACTGCGCACATGACTTTTCGAGGTGTCAAGATTTATTTCGCTTTAGCCTTTACTTTTGATGCACTTACCTCTGTTCAATTGACTGTCGGTTAATTTAAAAGTTTCATGAACGACGCAAGTCTCATCTCCAGTCACTATTTTTCTTCCAAAATCATCAATACCTCGGTTGTAACGTGTCAAAGGTCAAGTACACTGCCCAGGTACTGTTTTTGGTGTTGCTCCCTAAGAGATTTTGGCACCATATGCGCACATAGTTCTCTAAAATTCACTTTTTCAGAAAAATGAAAAACTTCAAATTTGCAGAAAGTACACAGAAAAATCGGATCTGTAAATTTACGGTTCTCCTTTACGGGTTAAACTGCACGAATCAGTTAATCGATAACCAAACATGGACGCCCACTTCGTCCGCCATCATGCCCTAAGTCAAATCCTTCTCAGAACCGCTTCACCTATTTCATTAGCATTGAACGACTCATCTCATTTTCTGTCTAAACCTCGTAACACTACATTCCTTGTGAACATGGGTTGTACGAGTACTTTAACATATTGTCGTGTACATGCAGCTCTTGAGTAGCACATACAGCGCCAGAATCTGATATCTGATGACATCACTGTGTATCTGTATCATCACCAGATGCCTTGTTGTTCACATTTCATCCTATAGGACTGCCTAGGATGCTGTGTTTTGTAAGACATAGAACAGTCCCTTTCCCAGCGTAAAGGCGTGTAACACTTTTTCTGAAATTTGTTGAACACTTCCCATTTTATATTAATACCAACACGACGTCAGTGCCTCGCCATAATAAAGATTCCACTTGAAATGTCTCGAAGTTTAATATGTTTATACATCCTTCAAAGAACACACAAACACAGGACACACAAGACAGAGAAGGGTAACTACACGGGCAAAGGAAAAGCAAAGAATTCGTTGAAGTTCCACAGCTTTTGATCAAAATAAACCGATTACAAGAAACGTCATTCAATTAAGTAATAAGTTTTGGAGTACCTTTTGATTTTCTGTTGCATACAAAAATAGCAGATCTTCTCATACGCTCAAGTGTTTCGTGTGAGCTTTCCCTTCTCGCTTGCTTGGACGCGTGTAATTAGAAAAAAGAAAAGAATAAGAATAACTCGTCTGATAATAGTCCCATGTAGGATGCTTTGTAATTCGCACATATGGTATTCTCTGCTTGAAACCGAATGAATGGTAATACAGAGCAGTGGAAATTTACGTGCTGTTCCTGCCGCCGCTTTGTGGGCGAACAGTATCGGCATTAAAGTGTACGGCTGTGCCTAATTTCAGAGCAAATTTGATAAAAAGTTTTAGAGGTTGATGATGCCCCAACATTGCGGAATCAGATTATTTCATTTGCGCTAAAGCAAAACAGTATAGATAATTTACGCAATTTTCGCATTTGCACAGCATCATTAGTAGCATGGCCAGTTAATAGCTTGGTCTGCACATGACGCAGAAACAAATACACACACACACACACACACACACACACACACACACACACACGCTCGGCGCGTGTTTATCGATTGCCAAGTGCTTCTGTTCACTTCCAGAGAGGGTAAGCGAGTCGGTGCAGTGATGGTACGGTAAGTGCTCAACAGAGACAAACGTAACATCAGGACTTCTCCATGCTATAGTTCAATTCTTTTATCTTGGCGGTTCGCGCATGCCCGCCCAGACGCGGGAGATTGCTGCGTTGCCGGTTGTACGCGCCAAGAGAAGCAACGCCATAGTATAGTTCGCAAACTTACGTTTAGGGGGGAGCGCGCAGTTTATGAAGTAAATCCACCACGGCCGCATTAACCCTTTCGCTTCTACAGAGACGTGCTCCCCGCATTCCGCGATGTGCGCGATTTTGTCATCATTGCACTGTTCGCCATGTGCAGACACATGGTGTTTCGATTGCTTTGACACACTTTATCATTCACAAAAACTATTCGGCCCAAAAATTTGATTTTTACACATCTTCTTCGCTGATACCTACCCCCCATAAATGACTTAATTTTGTTTCGATGTTCAATGCAGTTATTGCGCAGCATTAGATGTAGTAAACCATTGTACAAATTTTGAAGTGTTTGCAGATGTAAAAGTCCATAGCGTATACTTTCCGTATGGTCGGTTTTAGTTGCCACTAGAAATTTCAAAAAGTTACATTCAAACGAATAAAATTCATGAAGTAAGACACTTCGATATTGTTTTTAAATGAAGAAAATGTTGAGCACTGATCAAGGTTTGAACCCAGAACCTTTCGCTTAGCAGCCATACATTGTAACCATGATGCTAACACAGCTCGTCGTTCATTATATCTCCCGGAGGACTTAAAGATATCACGCAAAATACCGACAAACACTGTTGGTATGATTATGAATTACTCACGTTTCGTCGAAGTACAATAGGAAATAAACAATTACCGCTGTTCTTTATTGCAAAAAAGCGGTTAGTGAGAATGATACAAACACCTTTCCTTGCTATCGCCTTAATTAGGAGGCTTATTGCTTGTTTGGTTTAATTAATTAATAGAATATGAAGCAACTGGTATAAAGAATGCTTTTTCCAAACTTTCTATAAAAGAAAGTCTGCTATCAAGACTTTGCTTTTGTTCAATTCCTTTATTTATGTCTGAACGTTTCTAAAACTGAAGACACTCGTCCGTGCTCTGCACTGCAGTCGAGCTCTGGCAACGTCGTTCTCTGTTCATTGGCTGACCGTGTTTTGTGACGTCAGATGCGCAGAACGAACCTAAACTCGGCCGCCGTCATAAATGACGCGCACGTTAGTGCGACAGCGTCACTCCTTTATTCTATGTAAATAAAAGATCTGTCAGATGAAGTGATCAGCAATAAGACACTATTTGTCTCACGAGGCTCTTACTCACGATAAAGTATCATCCATGAGCGGACTGTATGGGCTAGCAACAGAATGGGCTCGCATGGGCAGAATTTTCATTTCGTACGAACGGCATCTTTCACTAAATGAGGCTGAGTTAAGTTAATAGCAATATAATAGTGTTAATGTTCACTATTAAATTCTGTTCTCATTGGCTAAGCAGCGTCGATAAAATATCCATACGTAACATTTCGGAGCGATACGAATTGGAAAGAGCACACAAGATGAGCTGCAGCGACGGCGAACAGCTGACTACAGCTTATTCCGAGAGTTGTAGACACATGCAGCGCATTTGCAAAAGCATACGTCGTGGAAAACACTTGTGCGACCCAGTGTATCATTACCACCCGAATGTTTCGGATCCCCAAAAGATGAGGTTAGAAGGGGATATCGAAGAAATACAAAAAAAAAAAAAAAAAAAATGGTTCAAATGGCTCTGAGCACTATGGGACTTAACTTCTGAGATCATTAGTCGCATAGAATTTAGAACTAATTAAACCTAACTAACCTAAGGACATCACACACATCCATGCCCGAGGCAGGATTCGAACCTGCGACGTAGCGGTCGCTCGGTTCCAGACTGTAGCGCCTAGAACCGCACGGCCTCTCCGGCCGGCGAAGAAATACAAAGGCATTCTGCTAGCTCTCTTACTTGTTGGTTCGATCAGTTTGAAGGCGCTCCGGAAATATTCTATCAGCATAGATGAAAATCCTGGCGGGGAAGAAGACAATCTATTCTGAAAACGCTTTTGAGCAAGTTTAGAGAAAAACAATGTACCACAGAATGATGAATAATCTTACCATCTCATACAAATATCTTCTAAAGAGACGTGAAGACAAAGCAAGAAAAATTAGGGCTCGTACAGATGCATAGAAGCCATTATTTCCGTCACTCCATTTGTGAATTAAAATAGAAAATGAGTGATAGCAGTTGACTTTGTTACACTGCATACTGTGGCTTGCGGAATAGATATGCAGAACTACACTCATGCTCATAAATTAAGGATAATGTTGTTACATTGTGAAACAACGCTCTGATGGGCGGTTTGCGGGTTTAAACCACCTCGGGGTATGCCCACGCGGTGCATTTGACCTGCGGTCGTCGCACGGTGGCACTGGCATCAGTCCACAGACTCAGTGCATGTCAGAGTACGGTGCATCGAGTAAGTGTGCAGACGTTTTCAGACGTACTAATGGTGACTGTGTGTTGAAAATGGCTCAAAGAACACATGTTGATGACGTTCTGAGGGGTAGAATAGTAGGGCGACTGGAGGCTGGTCAAACACAGCAGGTCGTAGCACAGACCCTCCGTGTGCCACAAAGTGTTATCTCAAGATTATGGCAGCGATTCCAGAAGACAGGAAACGTGTACAGGCGCTACAGTACGGGACGTCCACAGTGTACAATACCACAAGGAGACCGATATCTCACCATCAGTGTCCGCAGACGGCCACAGAATACTGCATGTAGCCTTGATCGGGAATTTACCACAGTCACTGGAACAGTTATCTCCAGACACACAGTCTACAGACGACTGAACAGACATGGTTGGTGGCCCAGAGACCTGCAAGGTGCATTCCGCTGACCACTGGTCAGAGAAGATCCCGTAAAGCCTGGTGTCAAGAACACAGTACATGGTCATTGGAACCCTGGTCTCAGGTTATGTTCACGGATGAATCCAGGTATAGTCAGTGATTCTCGCCGGGTTTTCATCTGGCGTGAACCAGAAACCAGATACCAACCCCTTTATGTCCTATATGGAGGTCGTGGTTTGATGGTGTGGGGTGGGGTTATGATTGATGCACGTACACCCCCGCACGTATTTGACAGAGGAACTGTAACAGGTCAGGTGTATCGGGACGTCATTTTGCACCAGTATGTCCGCCTTTTCAGGGGTGCAGTGGGTCCCACCTTCCTCCTGATAAACGATAACGTACCGCCCCACCGAGCAACCATAGTGGAGGAGTACCTTGAAGCAGAAGATATCAGGCGAATGAAGTGACCTGCCTGTTCTCCAGACCTAAACCCCGTCGAGCACGTGTGGGATGATCGCGGTCGACGTATCGCTGCACGTCTTCACACCTCTAGGACGCTTCAGGAGCTCCGACAGACACTGGTGCAAGAAAAGGAGGCTATACCCCAGCAGCGGCTCGACCACCTAATCCAGAGTATGCCAACCCGTTGTGAGGCCTTTGTACGTGAGCATGGTGATCATATCCCATATTGATGTCGGGGTACATGCGCAGGAAACAGTGGAGTTTTGTAGCATATTGGTTTCGGGACGATTTTCTCAACTTATCACCAATTCCGTGGATTTACAGATCTGTGTCGTGTGTATTCCCTACGTGCCTATCTACTAGCGCCAGTTTTGTGTAATGCTACGTTGTGTGGCACCACATTCTGCAATTATCCTTAACTTATAATCATGACTGTAGGTACAGTGGTTCAGGACACTGGCGTCGTATTCAAATCCAAATCCATCCGTCATTGTTTATATCCATGAATTGATTTGAGTTTCTGACTGATTTTGTTTTCCTTTATCGTCAACTCAGGTTAGTTTCCGATTCCCAATGACGTTGAGACAGATGGTACATTAATCTCTTGCGTTCCTATTTACATGAAGGAAAGGCTTTTTAGCTCTTATTGTTAACTTTACATGAGGTCAGCTGAAATTCTCGCATCAAACAAGCACAACACTACTCTACTGTGGGACAAATTTTTCGATATTTGCGTCATCATCCATTATTCAGATGAGCATACATAATCTCTTTAAATTTGTAATGCTGCACGGAAGTACGCAAAAAGTTAAAGCTAAAACCAATGACTACAGATATAATTCTGTATGATGGAGGGTCTGTGTTGCATCTTGCTGAAATTTGAGATAGCCAGCGGCTAGATACAAGAATGGACAGGAGTACCCAGGGGGAGCATGGCAGGCAGAGAGTAAAAATGTTTCTGCTGAAAGTTAGTAGTCAGACAGATAACGCCCATGAGCAGAGCGTTGTTTCTCCGGAAGATAAAACCACTAGGTGGCCGCCGTGGGGGAAGCAAGCTGAGAGTTCTCAGTATGTTGCACACTTTAAGAAAGTAAGGAGCTTATAGAATGTTTTCTAGAAATAATAAAATCTACGACGGAAGGAGGAAACCACAACCCACTCAGCGTTGGAGACAACTGTTGCAAGCTCAAGGAAGTCACAGGTCTGTATGTTTAAATTCTTTAACGGAACCCATGATTGGCTCGAAGTAGTTACTTTGGTGGCGGGGAATACAGCCTGTGAGTTCTTATATGGAGCCATTTTGATTGGACAAGAGAGAATCTCTGTCTTCTGCTCCTCTCTAAGAAGGAATTGAATACTATTTCTTAACAATAGCTGTTCCATTCGGAGAAGGGATAATGCTGCAACAGTTATAAGCTTTTCATGGGTCTGGACGTAGAATGTGTACTGTGATGGCTGTCAAAATTCCAGTGCTGGAAGAACCAACTAGATTCTGTGGAGCCGGCCGGTGTGGCCGTGCGGTTCTAGGCGCTTCAGCCTGGAACCGCGTGACCGCTACGGTCGCAGGTTCGAATCCTGCCTCGGGAATCGATGTGTGTGATGTCCTTAGATTAGTTAGCTTAAGTAGTTCTAAGTTCTAGGGGACTGATGATCACAGATGTTAAGTCCCATAGTGCTCAGAGCCAATTGAACCATTTTTGAGATTCTGTGGAGGAGCAGAAAAAAGACGCTTATTCTCAGGGTGTTACAGAGCAAAGCATCTTAGGACATGAAAACATACACTTCTCCATTGCAGGACGTCAGGTAGACAATGGAGGTGTCTGCACTTTACAGCTGGATAGTAGGGATGAACTTAGAATTCTCAGCCATCACTAGAACAGCCATTCTCGGCACTTGGGCACCTGCAGAGTGGTAAGCATAAGCCACAATAGCGTAGATCGTGATGAGGGGACCACAAAGTTACTTGTTTCAAGTCAAAGTTTCGTTTTTCAGCAGTAATCCACAGCCAGCAACCTGTATCGTTGTTAGCTTATAAAGCAATCACTGATGATATTCGAGGATTCATTTTTCGTATCATTCTATATCAAACTCACCCACCTGTGCTGAGGTCTTTCATATATTGTCCATCTTTCTGCTCCTTGTAATTAGATGTATAGTTTATTGAGTGATTAGAATCATACAAAGGCATATAGCAATAAACCGAATTATTATTATGACCTTTAGTTTCGTATGGTGGCTTGACGAAAACCATCATCGATATTTCTATGTAGGTGGTGGTACCCATACAGGGTGTTACAAAAAGGTGCGGCCAAACTTTCAGGAAACATTCCTCGGACACAAAGAAAGAAAATATGTTATGTGGACATGTGTCCAGAAACGCTTACTTTCCATGTTAGAGCTCATTTTATTACTTCTCTTCAAATCACATTATTCATGGAACAGAAAAACGCAGCAACAGAACGCACCAGCGTGACGTCAAACACTTTGTTACAGGGAATGTTCAAAATGTCCTCCGTTAGCGAGGATACATGCATCCACCCTCCGTCGTATGGAATCCCTGATGCACTGATGCAGCCCTGGAGAATGGCATATTGTATCACAGCCGTCCACAATACTAGCACGAGGAGTCTCTACATTTGGTACCGGGGTTGCATAGACAAGAGCTTTCAAATGCCCCCATAAATGAAAGTCAAGGTAGTTGAGGTCAGGAGAGCGTGGAGGCCATGGAATTGGTCCGCCTCTACCAATCCATCGGTCACCGAATCTGTTGTTGACAAGCGTACGAACCCTTCGACTGAAATGTGCAGGAGCTCCATCATGCATGACCCACATGTTGTGTCGCACTTGTAAAGGCACATATTCTAGCAGCACAGGTAGAGTATCCCGTATGAAATCATGATAACGTGCTCCATTGAGCGTAGGTGGAAGAACATACTGACGAAACTAAAATGAGCTCTAACATGGAAATTAAGCGTTTCCGGACACATGTCCACATAACATATTTTCTTTATTTATGTGTGAGGAATGTTTCCCCAAAGTTTGGCCGTACCTTATTGTAACACCACGTAAAACTCGACCACCCCAGCTTAATTCAGAAAGTCAGTCAGTTAACCGCTGCACAATTTTGCTTTTTTATTTTACGTAGTTTCACCGATATAAGTCACTGTGTTGTGATCTTGTAACATCTCAGGAATATGCCAAATGCTCAGCCACCACCACACACACGTAACACAACTTATTACAAATTATCAACGTTACGTTTCTCACACAGTTATGGGCCGGAGAAACTTTTATCCATCTGCAGCATTACTTGAAACATGTGGTTTCCTTTAGGATGGTTCATCTTCATTCAGCTCAAACTCTGCATCTTTACATTTTCTCCACAAACAACCATGCGACTTGAGATGAAGGGTAAATTATGCAAGAGATTCATTTCTCTTCGTCCCTCTGTAAATTGAGTATGACATATGGGAAGAGTGATTGTTAGTATACGGCTCGATATGTCGGAATTCTCCTGGATTCGTAACTGGGACGACGGCGGCTCGTATGCCCTTTCCACCCAACAGATTGCCGGTCAGAGTGGCCGTGCCGTTCTAGGCGCTAGAGTCTGGAACCGCGCGACCGCTGCGGTCGCAGGTTCGAATCCTGCTGGATGTGTGTGATGTCCTTAGGTTAGTCAGGTTTAAGTAGTTCTAAGTTGTAGGGGACTAATGACCTCAGACGTTAAGTCCCATAGTGCTCAGAGCCACCCAACAGATTTAGTTTCTCCGTGACAAATGGCGGGATCTCCCTTTGATAACGGCACGCTCGGTTTTATTTCTCATCATTACCATATTCGAACTTGGACTGCCTCTCTAATGGTCTCGTTGTCGACAGTATGCTAAACATAGTCTACCATCTACCTTACATTCATTAGAAATATCCCTCATTTACCCGTTGTGGTCATTACGCCAGGTCGATGTTGGAGAAAGTACTATCTTTCATGACTCGTTCCGTAATTTCCACACGTTTTGTAATTTTTGTGAGTAGGTCCAAGTAATTCCGAGATGCACTATGCTTTGGTTCTATCGTCCCTCATTTCAAATTTTTTAGTATTTTCGTTACGCTCTCACCCATTCGAAATGAAACCGTGGCGTAGAGCGCAGCTCCTCTTTCAATTTTCTATCTCTGTCTCTCTTTCATTAGTCCTATTTTCTAATGGTCCTGGAGTGTCGAATATGCACAAGAGTTTTGGTGGAGCTTGTTTGTTGTAAACGACTTCTTTCGCTTGCAGATTACAGATTTTTCCAACACATTTGACTTATTACTTCCCCGTGGCTAGAATTATGTGGTCGTTCATCGTTACATCGTTGTGGCCAGACACTCAAACAAACTTGGATAATCTGCAAGTTGGTAACAGTGGTTGTACTTTCTAACACAACGATGAAGGTGACGTTAGTACTAAAGTTGTATTTCGTTCTTCTGAGTCCGTTGCACGAAGAGATTTACTTACCATCGCTTAGTTCAGATGTAAAGGTTGAGTAAATCTCGTTGCATATTTGGATCGCACGAACATGTTTGAGGGTCTCGCCTATCCTCTACAAGTGACCTGGAAAATATCTGTGAACGAAGTGCTGTTTTACGATTTACGTTGTGTACCGACGACTGCATGTCCAGTCTGTAAACCACAGAGACAAGGAAGGTGTAGTGACTTGTTGCTAATTATTGTTACTCGTCATTGCACTTAATGTACAGGGTTATTACAAATGATTGAAGCGATTTCACAGCTCTACAATAACTTTATTATTTGAGATATTTTCACAATGCTTTGCACACACATACAAAAACTCAAAAAGTTTTTTTAGGCATTCACAAATGTTCGATATGTGCCCCTTTAGTGATTCGGCAGACATCAAGCCGATAATCAAGTTCCTCCCACACTCGGCGCAGCATGTCCCCATCAATGAGTTCGAAAGCATCGTTGATGCGAGCTCGAAGTTCTGGCACGTTTCTTGGTAGAGGAGGTTTAAACACTGAATCTTTCACATAACCCCACAGAAATAAATCGCATGGGGTTAAGTCGGGAGAACGTGGAGGCCATGACATGAATTGCTGATCATGATCTCCACCACGACCGATCCATCGGTTTTCCAATCTCCTGTTTAAGAAATGCCGAACATCATGATGGAAGTGCGGTGGAGCACCATCCTGTTGAAAGATGAAGTCGGCGCTGTCGGTCTCCAGTTGTGGCATGAGCCAATTTTCCAGCATGTCCAGATACACGTGTCCTGGAACGTTTTTATTCGCAGAAGAAAAAGGGGCCGTAAACTTTAAACCGTGAGATTGCACAAAACACGTTAACTTTTGGTGAATTGCGAATTTGCTGCACGAATGCGTGAGGATTCTCTACCGCCCAGATTCGCACATTGTGTCTGTTCATTTCACCATTAAGAAAAAATGTTACTTCATCACTGAAAACAAGTTTCGCACTGAACGCATCCTCTTCCATGAGCTGTTGCAAGCCCGCCGAAAATTCAAAGCGTTTGACTTTGTCATCGGGTGTCAGGGCTTGTAGCAATTGTAAACGGTAAGGCTTCTGCTTTAGCCTTTTCCGTAAGATTTTCCAAACAGTCAGCTGTGGTACGTTTAGCTCCCTGCTTGCTTTATTCGTCGACTTCCGCGGGCTACGCGTGAAACTTGCCGGCACGCGTTCAACCGTTTCTTCGCTCACTGCAGGCCGACCCGTTGATTTCCCCTTACAGAGGCATCCAGAAGCTTTAAACTGCGCATACCATCGCCGAATGGAGTTAGCAGTTGGTGGATCTTTGTTGAACTTCGTCCTGAAGTGTCGTTGCACTGTTATGACTGACTGATGTGAGTGCATTTCAAGCACGACATACGCTTTCTCGGCTCCTGTCGCCATTTTGTCTCACTGCGCTCTCGAGCGCTCTGACGGCAGAAACCTGAAGTGCGGCTTCAGCCGAACAAAACTTTATGAGTTTTTCTACGTATCTGTAGTGTGTCGTGATCATATGTCAATTAAAGGAGCAACAGTGAATTTATGAAATCGCTTCAATCATTTGTAATAGCCCTGTATAGTGGGTACCCACTGCAATATTTCAGAATTTGTCTAGAGGTATTTTCTAAGTGTCTTGGTATATGACTTTCGGCCTGCTTTGAGATTTAATGATACATTGAGGTGGCAAAAATCATGAGATACATCCTAACATCATGTTGAACCTCTGTTTTTCCGGCATAGTGAAGCATCTCGACGTGGCGTGGAACTCTCCTGAAGCAACACGGAGCCATACTGCCTCTATGTATTCTCCATCTATCTCTGTTTATCCATACCTGCGAAAGTGTTGTCGCTGTAGGATTTTGTGCACGAATTGATCTCCCGATTATGTCCCAGAAATGTTTGATGTGATTCACGTCAATCGATCTCGGTGGCCAAATCATTCGCTCGAACTGTCCAGAATTTTCTTCAAACCAATGGTGAACAGTTGTGGCCTGGTGACAAGGCACATCGTTGGTTGGGAACGTGAATTCCACAAGCGGCTGAAAATGATCTCCAAGTAGCCGAAAATAACCATTTCCAGCGCATAAGCGGTTCAGTTGGACCGAAGGACACATTCCATTCCATTCCATGTAACCACAGCTTAAACCACTAAGGAACCACCATTAGTTTTCACAGTGCCTTGTTTACAACTTGGGTCCAAGGCTTAGTTGGGTCAGCGCCACACTCTAACCCTACCATCAGCTCTTACCAACTGCAGTTGGGGCCCATCTGAGCAGGCCAACATTTTCCAGTCGTCTAGGATCCAACTGTTATGACCACTAATCCAGGACGAGGCGCTGCAGTCTATGTCGTGTTGTTAGCAAAGGCACTCATGTCGGTCGTGTGCTGCCAAAGCCCATTAAAGCTATATTGATTTTTCGGGTCATTTCACACAATGTCGTTTGTCTGTTAGAACTGACAACTCTGTGCAGACACCGCCGCTCGCGGGCGGTGAGTGTAGGCCGTCGGCCACAGCGCTCTCCGCAGTGGGAGGTAATGCCTGGAGTTTGGTGTTCGCTGTACACTCTTGACACTGTGGATATCGGAATACTGAATTTCCTAACCATTTCCGAAACGGAAAGTGCCAGGCGTCCAGCTCCAACTACCATCTCTGTTAAATCCCGTTGTGCGGCCATAGTCATGTTGGAAAGCTTTTCACTTGAATAACCTGCTTACAAACGACAGCTCCTCCAATGCACTGTCCTTTTACGCCTCGTCAACGCGCAGCTGCCTCCATCCGTGTGTATGCACACGGCTATCCCAAGAGTCTGGTCACCTCAGTGTAGAGTGCTTTTCATTTATTCGATTTCTTACCACGATTCCATTTGTTTCAGTGAAAATAGCTTCTGAGAAACGAAAGTGCCTGTAATATTCAATCATCTAAATGTACAATATAAACCACAGAATAATGCCACAATTCCGAGAACAAGGACGTACACTTTTACTATGCGATGTTCAGTCTGTTATGTCTCTACACAGTATACGACGCAACAAATGCAGAACTGTTCCTTTCACAGGTATAACTCAATTTGTCAACCACAATGATCATGCCATAGTCTACAGGGGAAAAACATGCAAATGCCTTGTCGGTAGCGCTTCCCGTCGGGTAGACCGTTCGTTTGGTGCAAGTCTTCCGATTTGACTTGCGTGTCGATGGGGATGAAATGATGATGATAAGGACAACACAACACCCAGTCCCTGAATGGAGAAAATCTCCGACCCAGTCGGGAATCGAACCCGGGCCGTTAGGTATGACAGTCCGGCGCGCGCACCACTCAGCTACCAGGGGCGGACAGAGTCTACAGTGATGCACGATATACTGTCTAACACGGTCAAGTATTGCAGTGGTTGCCGTTGCTGCGGAAACATACCAGCCGACTTTTCATCAATAAGCCTAGCCGTACCGCCATGTAACACTGTCAGAGTACAACTACCACTTGCGGAGAAACGAAACTAAGACGAACCAAGCAGTCCTGAATGCAAACTACAGGGCAAAGAGTGAAGTGTGCTTTACTGTTGTCAACAGCCGGTACCCTGTCAGTGGAACAAGTATGAATCCAAACAAGACACAGAGCATGTGCAGTCGACACCTGAACCGTTATGCAGATGCTTCAAGTACAATACGTAGATGAAGGTAAATGGGGGTTAGAAATCAAATGGAATGCAGTTACTCCGTAACGAGCCACCGGAGACAAAATACTACTAAAGTATCCCTGCAGAACCTCCTACATTTTGTCCATAGTATTCGGGTTCACCGTACACATACTGAAGTTGAATAGTATGCTTTAAAATCGCGGAAAATCAGACTGCCAATTGTACGTTGAGTCCTTTCGGAACTGTTCTCTACTCATTTTGATGGAGGTCTTGGTGCACTAGTATTTATGGAAGTTCACCGAAGTTCCATATTGCTTCTACTACTCCCTTATTCAACGAAATTTATAAATCTCTTATAAGGCAGCGAACCATAGCCCCTGCGGAAGGTACAGTGCTGATCAGTATTTATTGCTTTGGAGACAAAAAGGGAAAGTAGACAGTAATTTGTGAAATGCCCAATTTAACCCTGTAGCACTAAAATTGGGGTATAATTTACATTGCTACTAAACCATCGTAAATTTTACTACTACAAATTTTCTTGAAACGAAGTCAAATACATAGCCTCTGCACTAGTTAATTACAAGTATTAAATGTCCAGTGGTGTGCTACATACAAAATAAGTACAAATTGTCCTGTTTTATATCCTATAATGTCAATTTTACTCCTCAAAACGTAAATGAAAAAGAAGTCAGAATTTCTTTTAAGCACTAGTTACAAATTATTACGGCTGGTCTCGGTGGAGGTTCGCGTCCTCCCTCTGTCATGCGTGTGTGTGTTTGTCGTTAGGATAATTTAGCTTAAGTAGTGTGTATGCTTAGGGACTGATGACCTTAGCAGTTAATTCCCATAAGATTTCACACACATTTGAAAACATTTGAACAAATTACTATAATTCCACGGTATTTTATGCACAAAATGAGTAGAGCATTTTCTGATTTTTACGCTGTTATTTTGACCTAAGCATGGCCTAGATCGATCTACCATGGCAACCCAGGAATTCTTACTTTGACTCCTTGTTTTTCTTATTTTCTGATTCAATGTCTGGTTCTACGTCACCGTCATCTAGACATAACATTACCTACTTCTCCACCAAATTATTCATTGTCTTAGTCTTGAACAAATTCATCGAGGAAATCACGCAGTATGTCATTATCAAAATCAAACTCAGAACTGCATACTGTGCTAATTTCAGTAGATTAAGAGGAGATTAGGACTGATGGCGGGCAGTGTGACATCAACTAACACTCTTCTAACTGTTTAATATTTCAACGGAGGTGCCACACTACGACAAATTGGAAGCGACAAAATAAATGTGCCTACTATTAAGAAACAGGAAACCATTAGTAAACATTCGTAATATTTACTACAAGAGCACAAGTGCCACAAACCCTTGGAATCGGGCAATGAATAATCCATCCACTGTTAACAGTAATGTTTGCCATGAAGATACTCAAGAGCACCTTTATCTCAGATATCCAGATT
This sequence comes from Schistocerca serialis cubense, assembly GCF_023864345.2. Classification (NCBI taxonomy): domain Eukaryota; kingdom Metazoa; phylum Arthropoda; class Insecta; order Orthoptera; family Acrididae; genus Schistocerca; species Schistocerca serialis. The sequence goes on from NC_064645.1 coordinate 399,421,797, forward strand.
GCTCAGAGACGGGAAGGCATACCGAACTGAAACCGTAAGTTATACGACGTTACACGACAGTAATTTAAGGTTAAGGTTAAGTTCACAAAAGAGGACGTGAGAGCTATTGATATGGACTGAGGACATTGTTTCGGTCTACATACAGGATTTGAGGTGTGTTAAGTATAGTTAAAGGCGAAGTAGGTCTAAGAGTACCCCGTATTCATTCCGTAACCTGTGAAGGCGAAAGCCGGAACAATTCGTGTTGTTGATGCGCGCTGTGCACAGCAAAAGGAGTTTTATAAGTCAGCCAGGGCTAAAAATTACTTATAAACGGATACAGAATATAGCTTGAATAGAAGGGGAATTCTGTTACAAAAGGGGTCATCAAGATCAAACTGAAATAATTTTACCCGAGATTGTGGAACACTGTTACTAGGGTGTTGGGGTGGGCTTGTAATGTTATGTGAGCCTCACTGCCCTTTTCTTAACTCATTTGTGCCTAATTTTATCCAACATCTACATCTACATGCATACTCCGCAATTCACCATACGGTTCGTGGCGGAGGGGACCTCGTACCACAACTAGCATCTTCTCTCCCTGTTCCACTCCCAAAGAGAACGAGGGAAACATGACTGCCTATATGCCTCTGTACGAGCCCTAATCTCTCTTATCTTATCTTTGTGGTCTTTCCGCGAAATATAAGTTGGCGGCAGTAAAATTGTATTGCATTCAACCTCAAATGCTGGTTCTCTAACTTTCCTCAGCAGCGATTCACGAAAAGAACGCCTCCTTCCTCCAGAGACTCCCACCCGAGTTCCTGAAGCATTTCCGTAACACTCGCGTGATGATCAAACCTACCAGTAACAAATCTAGCAGCCCGCCTCTGAATTTCTTCTACGTTCTCCCTCAATCAAACCTGACAGGGATCCCAAACGCTCGAGCAGTACTCAAGAATAGGTCGTATTAGTGTTTTATAAGCGGTCTCCTTTACACATGAACCACATCTTCCCAAAATTCTACCAATGAACCGAAGACGACTATCAGCCTTCCCCACAACTGCCATTACATGCTTGTCCCACTTCATATCGCTCTGCAATGTTACGCCAAAATATTTAATCGACGAGACTGTGTCTAGCGCTACACTACTAATGGAGTATTAAACATTACGGGATTCTTTTCCTATTCATCTGCATTAATTTACGTTTATCTATATTTAGAGTTAGCTGCCATTCTTTACCCCAGTCACGAATCCTGTCCAAGTCATCTTGTACCCTCCTACAGTCACTCAACGACGATACCTTCCCGTACACCACAGCATCATCAGCAAACAGCCGTACACTGCTATTCAGCCTATCCAACAGATCATTTATGTAGATAGAAAACAACAGTGTACCTACCACACTTCCCTGGGACACTCCAGATGATACCCTCACCTTCGCTGAACACTCACCACCGAGGACAACGTACTGGGTTCTATTACTTAAGAAGTCCGTAATTTGATTATGTTCTTGTATAATAGTATGGTGCTGAACTCCACTGACCAATTTTGATGTAGCAGGACGTGTAGTTTGAAGGAACTTCGTGTGCCAAGCAATCTCCTTTTCTCACGAAAAGCAGATTGCTTTTAATCTTATTTACTTACAACAGTGGTCCCTAGGTAGGAAAAGCTAAGAAAACGTGGTCTCAAAGGTATCCGCAATACGGCCAAGTAACCAACAGAGTCGTATTTTTAATCTTAAATAACAATAACTTCCTCCAAATTATAATACGTCACCAACTGGTGCAGAAGCTTATCATTTAAGGAGGCAGCAACAAAAATTCAGGTACCAGTTACAACTTAAAGTAAAGTCTCAATCAAAAATCAGTCTTTCTCTCTCTCTCTCTCTCTCTCTCTCTCTCTCCAAACACATACATAAATATTCGTATTTTTTATTATTTATTTTATGGCCTTCATTGGACCACTCAAGTCAAAAATACAAAGTTGTAAACAAGTTGTTACACAGAGATACAATTTGGCTCAACAATAACTTAATATGATATTTAGGTAGTATAATTATTAGAGTATATTCTTATATGAAAGGTGTTTTGCTGTTATGTCTGCCCAATATTTCTTCATTCTTTCAGATATTTTCTTTCTTTCTTCATCTGAGACCACTCTTCCTGTACTCCTTTTATTGATTTTCATTTGTAGTCTGGTTTGTGCGTTTCGCAGTATTCTGGTTTTCTCTGTCTTGTTTTTTAGGTCATCTACTGTAATTTGTAATTCTTTTACATCTTCCTTAATTTCTGTGATCCATTTAATGTCGCTCTTGCTATTCCACAGTTTTTGTATTATTTTTTTACTAATTCTCTTTTCTGGAGTTCTCGTCAGATGTCCAAAGAATGAGATGCGTTTCTTCCTGATCGTGCTCATGACAGGTTCTATATTCTTATATACTATTTCATTTGATGCTATTCTCCAATGTGCATTTATTTTATACTGTTTGTTTATACATGTTCTAATTATTCTTCTTTCTATTTTTAGTATTCTGTCAATTTCTGCTGAATTAGTTGTTTTGAAGATAGTTTCAGCTGCATACGTTATTTCCGGTTGTGTAACTGTTTTATAGTGTTTTAATTTTGCATCTATAGATAGGCTTTTTTTGTTGTATGTAATTTTGGTAATGTACGAGTAATTTGCGTAGCATTATTAAGATAAAAGTCATTTTATGGGCTTTGGGCACGGAGTGAAAGCAAAGACCGATGCCTGACGATGTTTGGGAAGCATGAGTGTCGTACAGCATCTGGGACCACGAGGAATAAGCGCCCCGCAGTGAACATGTGACGTCACATTAGTTGCCACGCTTTACACACAACGTGAACAACTGGCTATGTCCGGGGCTGGGCGGGAGATCAGTATGTCAGTGCGAAGGTACTCGATAAAATCCTTAACTTGGTCATGTTTTATCGAAAGCGTGCGTCTATTTAAACGCACAGCCACGAAGTATTACAGTAGTCTCATATAATAACTCGCTTCCCGCTGAAGACAGTCGTTGAAACTCGTAAGACTCTAGAGCCGCATGCTGTGACGTACGCAAGAGAACCCTTATTTGTCGTTATCCCCATTTTGCTCCAGATTATGTCACTCTGTACTTCAGCGGGCGGAATGTTCCAGAAGCTGCCCAAGGCGTGCTCTGGAAGGTTCTAGGCGTTGCTACCTGGCTTGATAATAAGTGGAGCACTGTGCCACTTGAAACTGTGGACTTTTGTGTAAAGACAGTCATGGAGCCCAAATTGCCGAAGGCAATAAAAGATACGCCAGATTTAGATTACCTCTATTATTGCCACTGACAATTTGGAAAATAGAAAGCTTTTCCACTTGACTAGTCTCTTTAGTCTCACGGTGAGAATAGAAAATCTAAGAGCTAAACAAAGCTCGGCGCAGTGTTACCGGTGACAGGACATCAGACACGTTGTCCGGTGACAGAGGACTGTGTCAAGAGTACTGACAACCACACATGTCGTCACTGCGCTCACCCACCGTAGTTCGACGTCGTCATTTTCAGTCTTCTGCTAGGAATGACATGTGACCAGCTACTTTCGCTGCACCGTATGCAAGCGTGCTATACCTCGCCATCGTGGACATACTACTGCGATTCGCATTAGAAGACGGCCAAGGCACGTCCTCGCGTATCTTACGCCGATGCCGCCGCATCGATGCCAACGCAGAAGCATCTGCCCAGCAGCGTCCAAGCATGTTACGGAATGAAAACAACACTAAGGTCGCGCAGAAGAATGTGTTGCAGCTGCCTGAAGATGCTGCCGCCTCTACGCAGCTGCTACGCACGTCAATGCAGTAATTTACTTCCGGCACCCCACGAACGTAGGCGAGACCTCTGACTAGACGTAATAGAGCCGAAAATTATGATGAAGAGCAGAAGAAATTGTCGACTGGGGTTCGACCGTCCTCGAGTACTGTCATTGACACAGCCCTTGGAACTGGCGCCAGTAACCGTGGTACCAACAGCTTCTCCAAAGAGCGATGTCTGCAGATTAAGTTCTAAAGTCACTGCTCTGCTGCATTGTGTAACAAAGCTGATACCACTCCTTCCACATCAAATTAGTGCTGCAGTGATGTCAGCTGTGCCAGTGACCACCAGATCTAAACCACAACGACCGCATGACGGACAGCTTTATCGGGCCTATCAGTGATATTCGCTGTTGACATTGATGTTCTCATTGAAAGTGACAAAGAATTGCGGGTCCACTGAATGGGATGAACAACCTAATGAGCACAGAATGTGGGTTGTGAGTAAACCGCAGAAAGAGGGAAGTAATAAGGAGCAGCACAGATGAGATTAGTAACAAGTTTAACATGATAATTAGGTATCACGAAGTAGACGAAGTAAAATAATATTCCTAGCACGGAATCAAAGGTACACTTAATGCACCAAGCAAAGAAGTGCCGCAGGAAGAGTGGGCATTCTTGGCCCGGAGAGATCTACTCGTATTAAACATCGGCCTCAGCTTAAGCAGAAAATTCTGAGAATGTGCCTTTCACGCACAGCATTTACTAGAAGCGAATAGTGAAGAAACCGAAAAATATGAAAATCGAAGAGTATTGGTTGTTGGGTTCTTTCGGGGAGAAGACCAGACAGCGAGGTCATCGGTCTCATCGGATTAGGGAAGAACGGGAAAGGAAGTCGACCGTGCCCTTTCGAAGGAACCTGTAATGCCAGAAATACATATCCTCCTATTTCCATCTATTGTACTATAATTCTTTTTCCTTATTTTGTTACCTGAAGATATGACATTTCTGTGTCTTTATATATTGTAATTGTTTTACTATTTGTATATATATATTTATTTATGCATCTATGTCGATGTACAATTGGTTTGTTTTGTAAATATTATTTGTATTTTTGCGTTGGGTCTGGCCTAGGGAAAACTGTACTATCGAACGAATACAGCGATAGGTCGTGTGGAGAACCAAAGTGTTTAGGATTTTTGGTAGTGTGAACTCGGCCGCGTGGAGCTCGGGCAGAGAGAGTCTGGCTGGGGTCGAGCGGTGGAGCAGGTGTGTTGTGTGACGCTCCCGCGAGTTGCCGCGCTTTCGGGGTTTGGCAGCATGTACTTGCGCTCGACTTGCTATGTTAGTTTCTGACATGGTGTCCCGGACGGGAGCGTTAGCTGGCACACATGAAGAGCCCGTTTCGGCTGGAGACCGTGTCGAGAAGAAGGCGCGCCAACATCCAGTTTCTGCAACAGCGACGGCCGACAATGAGTGACTGTCGCCACCTCCTCGATCGACGACTTCAAACCTTCAATCAACCAACAAGGAAGACTGGTAGCACGTAGAGTTTTAGAACTGTATGGCAGACCTCAGCTTTTCAAACTGTTAAATTTTTCTCTTTAAATTACAGCAACATAGCATGAACCTTTGTTGCTCATTGTCCCAATTGCATTACCAAGCAGGGTCCCTTCCTTTTCCGGAATGAACCCGAATGTCGTTGAAATTCAAACGCCAGCATTAAAGTAATATCATTCCATTCCACTGCTTTAATTTCAAAGTTCAGTTAAGATATTCATAGCTGGCTACAATATTTAGATTACACAAGCACAAATTAAGAGTGCGAGTTTTGTTACCGTATTTTAGCTTACCTGTGACTGCAGCTCAGCTTGGTACGTACTAAATTTTACTAATTGTTCAGAATCATTTAATTCAAGTTCAAAGTTAAATCTCTTATTTCTAAATTGCGTAGATTCAAGTAGCTTTTGAAATGATTGTTGAGGTAGCCCAAGACTAACCGTATTTCACTGAATTTCGATGTGCTTCAGAAACAAAGCTCACTAGTAATTTCAGTCACTAAATTAACTTTCAATTTTCCGGTTATATTAATTCTTTTGCTAAATTAAGTCAGAGTGTAGCGAAATTTATTACTTCTGACAAACTTTCAGTTTTCACACTACACGTGTCAACCTTCAGTTGCCACGCTTCTAGTGCAAATTATATGTGTAATAATCTTTCTTTTTCAGTTATTATAATAATTGCCCATAGGACTGGCTACCGTAATTTTCCCCAAATCTCAAATATCTAATTAATGCCAATTAATTGTTAATGTGACGACCGCACATTAACTTTCTTTATTAATTTTACCCTTTTCTCAACATTAATTTCCACCAATTTCATTTGCATTTTTCCTTTCATTTAGATGTAACCCTTTCCTCCCTCTTTACCGACAGATTAACTTCGGTGACGATTGCTTTTCCCAAATTTCCATTAGGTACACGCGGTTTAATTTTTCACTGTCATTAAGGTCGATAAGTGAGGGGGAGGTTACAAACCATCCCGGCGTTTGCCTAGAGCGATTTAGGAAAATCACGGAAAACCTAAACCAGGACGGCCGGACGTGGGATTGAACTGTCGTCCTCCCGAATGCGCGTCCAGTGTGCTAGCCACTGCGCCACCTCGCTCGGTGAAGAGTGTGGGACATGGCTCTGTAGAAGGATGAAGAAAATGTGGTGGGCTAATAAATAGACGTTAGACCGAAGTCTAAAGTGGCACCGTACAACCGAGACAATATGAACCAAGTAGTCATCTCAGCAAGTTGTAGCCAAAGCTGATTGGTCAGCCCTATAGCTGCAGGTTGTTATCATGCAGAACAACGCGCTGCTCCACCCTGCGTTCGAGTACGCCGCCACTGTCTTGAGTCACGCTCCGAAACGCACGTACAAGAGATCAGAATCGCACAATATGGAAGTCTCTGAACCTGCTAGAGGTCTTTCCGAGAGCTCAGGTGCACGACATGGCTGAGGTTCCGCGTCTACAGCCTCATCCGGCCGCATGTATCTCAAGCATTGCTCGGCTGCCGCATCCTCCAAAGAGGATAAGCGACGATAGCTCAACACGAATATTCAGGCCTTGGGTCGAAAAATTCAGCTTAGCTTCCATACAAGACGGTCGCAACAGATAGCCAGATGGCCCCATTGACAGCTGCTACTGACTCAGGACAAACTGAATGTACAAGAAGGTTACCACAGACGATGTACGCAAATAAATCAACAAAGAATTAGAGGAAAGTTGCCCCCGTGTCGGTGGTGGCTTGATGTCGGCTCCATTCGTATTACGTACGAGAGCTATACGGAAAGTGAGGAACGATCGGTCGTGAAATGGAAACCACTGTGAAAATCCGACGAGGCTTTTCACAGACGTTTTGGGCAGAGTCTGTAGTATGCCCGTCGATCTCATCAAGACGCTCTTTTCAGTTGTTAGTGCACTATCAGAGAGTGAAGGTGCCTAGAACAACAATGTCTCCCACCAATTAGGAGAGCCCACTGAGAGGCTTCGCCTTACTGAATGCAGCCCACCTAACACAACTGCCACGCACTTCCATCTCCATGGCAATTCTCAGCCGCACTCTACAGAATTATCGGAAAGCACAGGTGGCTGCCTTCTATGACGACGGTGCTGGAAATTTGGTATAACGCCCCGACGTGTAGAGAAGTACCTAGAAGGTGTAGCTAAATGTGCAAAGAAAACAGTTTTGATTTTCACTGTGGTTTCCACTTGGCGACCGATCGTTCCTTTCTTTCCTAACAACCCTCGCATTTGTCGTGGGAAGCGGAATCAACTGACGTTCACGTTCGGTTAACGACTGCATGTAATGGCATCAATTCCGCTGTGAATGAGTGTGATCCGTGCATTCGTTACCATTATGATGGGAGACGCATAAAAAAACTCTTAGTGTATTTGCCTGCGTGTGACAGTCGTTCTCCGAGGCAGCGTCTGACTGCGGAGCGTCAGCTTCAGCGTTCAGACCAAGTGGAGCGCAGCTTATGTAGGCAGGTCAATTTCCTTGAGCCTATACATTAGTAAGATCGTATGTTAACATGTACTGCCGCTAGTTTAATGGACTGTAATTCAAATGCACTGAAGAAGATTATTTATAGCCGAAATCTAGATATGCAAGAGTAATGAAAACTAATGAGATTGCGACTGACTGTTGTGTGTAACTCCATCCTTCAATACATAATGTGTAGTAATTCAATAAATATATTATACCGGGTGTCATTGCTAAGAGTAATCAGGCGGATGTTCTCTGGTTTTCAAACAGATGATTACAATTCCTTTTTTTACGATGTGTAATTGGAGTCACTTCATACAGATACTGCTCAACAACGTCTTTCCTGTAAAGCCAACTGTTGACGGAAAGCGTCGGTTTGTATCCCGTTATAAAGAAAATAATTTATAGAGCAGAAGTTTGTGTGCCCACTCGATACAGAGCTCCCAAATTAATTCAGCGCGATGTTCGTTCTACCGGTATGTATCAACAGGGACAATAAAACAGGTTGAATAACCAGTACTCCAAAAGCGACTGAGTAGCACTTCTCCATGGCGGCAGGAGTCAGTGCTGGACAGTGCAGTGGCGTGCCTTCTGGAGTAGTAGTTATTCCTCTTGTTTCATTGCCCCTGTTGATACATACCGATGACACGGATATCGCGCTAGACTAATTTGGCATCTTTCTATTCAGCATGAACGTATGATTACGCTTTAAAAATAATTTTGTTCGGGGAACAAACCGATGCTTTTCGTCGACACTGAGCGTCGAATGAAATAAATGTTCAGCACTTTTTGTTTGGGCTGCCTCCACCTACGTATTGCAAAAAGGAACTGATATGTATCTCCCGTAAACGCTAGGGAAATTGAGCCTACGACTCTTACGAGGTACGTCAAGTATAAAGAAATATTTACCACGAGTGGTTCATTCGGCAATAACAGCAGTGTGGTCTAAATATCTGTCGCACCACAAAATGTGGAAGCTTGTGACGTAATTGCCATTAAGACACAAAGGCATTACAGACATTGGCTGCGAGCAGGAATTGATTTAAATCGAGGGGGACAGTTGGGAATTTGTGCCGGATCCGGATTCGAAGCCGGATTTCTTTCCTACTAGCCAGATGCGCCGACCACAGCACCATGTGGACAATATGGTCAGCGCTACTGCACGGACTACCTCGGCAAGCCTCCCGCCAGACACAATTTGTCCACAGACTACTAATGTAGTGGTGCCCCTTACCCATTATTCTCATTATTTTGGCGGCATTCCGCCGGTTCCCCTAAGAGTTCGAGTCACGTGTGCGTCTGCACTGAAGAGCTCATTGGTCGTCCTTGCCTTAATTACACACTGTGAGTTACCTAAAATATGCAGCGCAAATACTGCGGAAATAAGAAGTGCTATTGATGTACAGTTTTCGCAGAACTGGTTGGTAGTCAGGGGCTTGTAATATTAGCCAATAAACGAAGTGTAATAATACTTGTAAAGTGTATTCTCTGCGCAGGCATACAATTTATTACTTGGAACAATAGCTTTTGACATTAACGAACTAAATGTGAGGTAAATTGTGCTAATGATGTTTGTTGCAGGATTCTGGTGCGAGTCATGTATGAGATACCGTATTTTGAAAAGTTCCCATACCGTCCTTTGTACAATAGCTGTGGCAACACACAGTTAAAAACAACAAAAGTGCATATACTAATTACGTGGATTCAGACCAGATACGAGACAACTGATTATCGCAAACTGTGTTCAAAATGACTACTGGCAGCGGCAATACACGCTTTCAGTCTGGCATGGATAAACTGCTTCACACGTGCTAGCATTTCGGCAGAGATATCCTAGGCTGCAGTAATTCGGGTAACTGGCCGGCCAAGGTACAGGTCCTCTGCATCCAATCCAACGATTTGGAAACATTTTTGAGGACATACTGCAGTGCTTCGTGCAGCCATCACGTTGGTTCCTCTTAGTCTGCAGATTAACGTCTTCTAGCATTCAGGGAAGATGGTCTGTTAGGAGACTACGATAATTGTGCGCGTTCAGTGTTTCGTCTATGAAAGACTGGTTTATAAGCTGATGGTTGAGTATCCCACTTCACACAGGCCGGCCGGAGTGGTCGAGCGGTTCTAGGCGGTACAGTCTGGGACTGCGCGACCGCTACGGTCGCAGGTTCAAATCGTGCCTCGGGCATGGATGTGTGTGATGTCCTTAGGTTAGTTAGGTTTAACTAGTTCTAAGTTCTAGGGAACTGATGACCTCAGAAGTTAAGTCCCATAGTGCCCAGAGCCATTTGAACCAATTTTGAACCACACTTTTACACTGCGTGGATCCGGACGTTCCACCTAACAAAGCAAACGTGGATTGTCAACACAGCAACAATGCATGTTTCGGCAGTTTACCTGCCAGTGATTCATAAAGGTGGCTTCATCAGTAAACAGCATGCATGATACATCTGAATATCCTTTGGCATAATTGTTTTATGTATCTCCACTGCAGGATGTGATTTTAGTGTATTTTACTTCTGATGAAGGAGTATTTATATATACCGAAACCGTGGTCAAGAATTTTGATAAATCTTTATCATGCAACTGTTTGGTTGTTATCATTTACGTGAAGATTCTGTGAAAATTGCGTATCACTAACACATCATATTTTTGTAATATTTGTGGTGCAAGGTTTAGGTGTTTCGCCCTGTCAATATGTGGTGTCTGTTCTTTCTTGTAGGTTGATCTTTTCATAGACGGGATGCTGGAAACGTCCTAGTTGTTTACTTCGAAAGATGCCAGGATATCTGTTGCCAGCTCACCAGAGGTTCCGCCGCTGCCTCACCCCCTTCTGCGTGCCACGATGACAACCACTCACAAAATAATGTGCTCTAAGGTAAACCCCACTTAGCCATAATTTACCTCTGTCATATAATTTTATAAATAACTTCAACAATTGAAAGTAACTAACTTTTTTATCCCTTTTTATACTGTTATTAAATAAGAAGTTTATCTAATTTTGCCAAAACCAGCAGCAGCAATTAAATAAAACGTGATTTAGATTGGTTTCTTCGTTAAATAATAAACGAAGACCACTGATCTCTCCTCTGACAAAACGTCACCTTTCAGCTATGTCTCCGTTTGCAATCGGTAGGAAATTTGGTTCCTACATGGCGATCAGTTACAACGCGTTTCAGAGTTAAAACTCACGTTGTCCACACCTATCCGAATGACATACAATAGCCCCAAACGAAAGCCTCCTGCAGCATTTGATAAATACTGTGTTTATTTCACGTGTAACAGTACCTTCGGATGAATCGTGACATAGCCGTTAAGGGCAATTTATAAGTATTAGAACCAATGCTGGGAAAAGAATTTCGCGGAAGTAAATATCAATGTAATTTCAAACGTACGAGAGAGAAAACCAGTAATTAAACTGCTACGCATTTCCAGGAACTCATTATGAGAAGTATCAGCCAACAGTTATTACTCGTTGACCTCATTTCATCTGAGTGATATTAAAAAATATATACATGAGAATTATGAATTTGGTATGTTCCGAAAGCGTAAGAGACGGCATTTAGGCAACAATTTGTACACAGTCTTTACAATCTACTGACAAATACAACTATTTTACTAATAGGTAACGAGCCAACCCGTATACATTAAATATAATGTCTCGG